>NW_006922595.1:354877-357422 GCF_000298275.1 Orycteropus afer afer
GTCTCCAAGGCTGTCAATCTTCACAGAAGCAAAGCCCAAACCACACCCACTGCCGTGGAGCCCATTCTGACTCACAGCGCCCCTAGAGGACAGAGTGGAAGTGCCCCACAGAGTTTCCAAGGCTGTCAGACTTCACAGAGCAAAGCCTAAACCACACCCACTGCCGTGGAGTCCATCTGACTCACAGCGCCCCTAGAGGACAGAGTGGAACTGCACCCCAGGGTTTCCAAGGCCGTCAGTCTTTACTGAAGCTAACCACCTCATCTTTCTTCTGCAGTGTAGCTGGTGGGTTCAAACCCCAGCCCAGTGCCTTAACCACTGTACCACAGAGCTCCTTGTACCCATTAGCAGTTGCTCCGAATTCCCCTGTGACCCCAGCCCCTTGGCAACCACTCCTCTGCTTTGTGTCCCTGTGGATGTAATTAGCCTGTGTTCCCTTCATGTGGCAGACTCTCCTACCCTCCCCGCTTCTCTGAATCTCTGATCTGAGGAGGAGACGTAGGGGGACCCAGGGCCAGAAAAGGTCCTGCTGCGGAAAAGGGAGAACAATGGGCCTGAGCAGTACACAAAAGAGTAAGAGTCAGGATAGGGCCCCTGTGTGGTGCCAGCAGCCCGGAAAGTGCTCAGGTGCCAGCTCGCAGGTTGGGGTTCACGTCCAGCAGAGGTGGCACAGACAAAAGCTCAGACGGTCTGCTTCCAGAAAGTCCCTGCCGTGAGCACCCTCTGGCCCCGTTCTCTGCACACACAAGGTCGCTGGGAGCTGGAAGCAGCCCACCGGCCAGGAACAACGACAACGACAGTCAGAATGGGGGCCATAGAGGGACGGGGGGCTCTGCGGGCGCAGAGACTGAGAAGGCCAAACGGGGCGGGCCGTGTAGTTGGACTCAGGTGGCAGTGAGGGGCAGGGACCACAGAGCCACTGACTCAGAACCTGCCGTCCTGGGCCGGGTGGACGCCACGCACTGGCAGTGGGTCGACCCCCGCGAAGGCGCCCCCGTGCGTCTGAGCAGAACTGGGCTCCACGGGAGCGACTTTTCAGAAGGAGCCGCCAGGCCTGGCTCTGAGGCCCTGTGGGTGGACTCGGAGCCGCAGCCTTTCCGTTAGCCGTGTGCGCCGCCGGGAACCCCCCCAGCTCGCGTGGTGCTGCGGTCAGGAGCGGAGAGTGGCTCTGACTCACGGTGGCCCCGTGCGCGGCAGAGGGGAAGGCCGGCCGCCTGCGCCCGCCTCACAGTCCTTGCCGCGCTGGAGCCTAGCCTTGCAGCCCCCGGGTCAGTCCGTCTGGTAGACGCCCTTCCCCTATGTGCTGACCCTCTTCTTCTTCTTCTTCTTCTTTTTTTTTTTTTTCAGTTCTTGCACATTTGATTTCACGCCCGAATACCATCCCCAGCCGTAAAAAACTCTCCTCCGCTCCCGTCCCTGTGACCATGCCCACCTTCTTAACTGTGTGCTCCTGTCTGTCCTGCTCCCGTGTGAGTGCTGTCCCGCTGGTGCCTCAAAGCTGCTCCATCCAAGGGGTGCGTCGCCCTGGGTAGGTGGGTGCATCGCCCTGGGGTATTGGATACATCGCCCTGGGGTAGATGGGTGCATCGCCCTGGCGTAGGTGTTCTGCATGGAGGTCTTTCTACTGTTGGACTGAGAGCCAATCCACAGAACTGAGTCCATTTCCAGGCCTGAAGGATAACCCGGGGCCACAGTCTCAGGGGTTCCACGAATCTCTGTTTGACCAGTATTCTGGCCTTTTTCTGTTTTTGAGTTTCGTGCCACAGTTTTCCTCCCACTCTATCCAGGATCTCCAGTTTTGGTTCCTTTCTGAGTGGTTGGCATTGGTGGCCGGGCACCATCTAGTTCTTCTGGTTTCAGGGTCGTGAAGGCTGAGGTCTTCAAGGTCCATCGTATCTTGGGTCTGATTGTGTCCAGATCACTTTGATTATCTTTACTCTTTGCTCCAGAGGAAAGGAGACCAATAGTGGCATCTTAGATGGCTGCTTGGGAACTTTTCAGACCCCAGTCACCACTCACCAGCGTAGGACATGGAACAAGATCTCGGGGTGCTGTGCTGGCCAGTTGAGCGTGGTGCACCCCGAGACTCTGGCCCTGAGTCTGCAGGCCCAGTGACTCTGCCCCTCGAGGTGTTTGGTTGTCTCGGAGCAGCTCTTCCAAGCCTGTCCTCTGTTGCTGCCATGACGTGGGACCCTCTAATTTATCGAGCACAGAGTCCTTCTCCAGGCACTGGTCCCTTCTGACAGCGTGAGCAAAGTACAAGAGGTGAAGTCTGGCTCTTGCTGCTTCTGAGGAAAGTGCACTCCAGCTGCATGTCTTCCAGGATGGACTTTTTTTTTTTTAATATATAATTTATTATTTTTTTATTGTGATTTGGGTGAAAGTTTACAGAGCAAATTCACTTTCCATACAGCAGTTCACATGCACATTGTCTGATGACATTGATAGTTTACCCCAATGCAACAGCTCCCCTCCCACTTCCTCCCCATAGTTACCTCTTCCCTGTGTCCATCCCTTCATTCACTCCTGCCCTCTGAGCTGTCTC
>NW_006922595.1:357717-358349 GCF_000298275.1 Orycteropus afer afer
ACATTGTTCTCCCTCTCTATCCAGGATCTCCTACATAGATCCCCCTCCGAGTGGTTGACAGTGGTAGCCGGGCACCATCTAGTTCTTCTGGTCTCGTAGTCGTATAGGCTGAGGATCTTTCTCTATCGCTTAAGTTTTTGTTTTTCACGGCTTTGTTCTTCTGGCGGTCCCTGGTATTTTACTTCACAGTGTCCCTCGAATGTTCTGTCCTCTCAGAACCTCGGATTGTGAGGCTGAATGCCTCACGGGCCGTGCGCGCCTCACCCGGCTCCCGCAGCTGGAGACTGAGGGTCGGGCAGGCTTCCGTGATGTCCTCGAGGACGGGCCTCTTGCTGTCTGTCTGTCTGCCTTGTCCTGATGGCGCTCGTGCCGTATGCTCAGGTCACTTCCTACTTCTCCAGTCCCCCTGATCTGCTCATGGACAGTCACAGACCTGAGGGACAGGGTCACCAGAGAACCAGCCGGGCTTGCCTGGAGCTGGGAGGGCGGTGAGCCTCCAGAGGGACGCCTGTGTGGGGGAGACGCGGATGCCGTGCGCCCCAGTGTCCTGCGGCTGCCTGGGTGCTGGCTTACGAGGACAGAAGGGTGTGGCCTCACAGAACCTGAGACCAGTGTGATAGCGGGTCTCGACA
>NW_006922595.1:361090-362405 GCF_000298275.1 Orycteropus afer afer
GTTGGTTCCAGGATGTGACTGCTTCCTCCCGGGAGATGGGCCACCCTCTGATCTAAACAGAAAAGTCCCCTTCAACAGCCTTCTGGCCTAGAATTGACCTCGTGTCTGCCGCTCACCTTTCAGCCCACCGATGCGCAGGCCTTAGATGTGAACACCGACGTTAGGGAGGTATACTCCTTAGAGCCATCCTCGTAGGAGATGCAAAGGGGCCATGCCTGGGCATAAAGTTTAGAAGGCATGGAGGGATCGGAAGGAAGGACTAAGGGGAACAGGAGCTCAGGGAGGAAGTGGGAAGAGGCTGGTACGTTGTGGAGATTGTCATGAATGTCACAAAACAAAATGGGTAGGAATTGTTGACTGGAAAACCAGTTTGCTCTGTAAACTTCCACCCAAATCGCAATTAAAAGTTGAAACACAGTAACATAACAGAAGAAGGGCAGGTGGCCTGTGGGAGGCTGTCAGTGCCAGGCTCAGCCTTGCCCCCGGGCAGGAATTCTCTGGAAGCGTCAGGGCCAGCATTGGGCTGATGGGTCGGGTCGTGCAAAGGCCGGCTGAGGGGTCATTGCTCCCTGAGGAGGTGGAGAGAAGAGTGGAGGCGGGCTCTGGGGCTGCCCCGGGTCCCTGGTGAGCACTTGGCCGCTCACCTGAAGTGTGGAGATTGGAGTTCAGCCCCGAGGGCTGCGGGAGGAAGGCCTGGCCGTCGGCCTGGGTGGAACGCACAGCCTTTGAAGACCGTTTGGGGCACAGTTCTCCCCGCACGCTATGGGGGCCGCAGGCGTCGGATTGACTCACAGGAACACCACCCCCCTAAACGTGGAGGCGCAAACCTACCATCGGTGCTGCTGAGGAAACGCCTGGCGAACGGCCTCGGTCACCGTCACGGCCGAGCGAAGGCTCCGGAGCCCGGGCCCCTGACGCTTGGTCCTCGGGAGTTGGACTCCGCGCTCTGGCAGCTGCTTTTGCTTTACTTGTCTTTCTCCGCGGACCTGCCAAATCTTGCCATCAGAGTCACGCCAGGAGGGGGTGCGAAGCTAGCCCCCGGCCGCCAGAAGCCCACCCACTGGGTCAGTCTGTGCTTGAGGAAGACCCGCCTTCCTGCTGGTGTCTCCTGGCCCCATTGGCCAGCACGTGGGCTCCGGTTCAC
The DNA here is from genome assembly GCF_000298275.1 of Orycteropus afer afer. Classification (NCBI taxonomy): domain Eukaryota; kingdom Metazoa; phylum Chordata; class Mammalia; order Tubulidentata; family Orycteropodidae; genus Orycteropus; species Orycteropus afer. Next base: position 362,235 of record NW_006922595.1, read on the forward strand.
AGCCACCCCAGGCACAGGCAGGCCAAGCGTGGCCTGGGCCTGGGCCCTGTCGACCAGTGTTGGTCCGTCGCGTCCGCTGTTGGGGCCAGTGCGTGTGCTGAGGGCCTCCCAACCTGTGGGTTCATCTTCCGGTTCTGTGTCTGACAGTGTTCCGCTGGGATCCGTAGGGTG
>NW_006922595.1:363820-364912 GCF_000298275.1 Orycteropus afer afer
TTCAGAGTGAAACCAGTGTGTTGCCTTCCACGGCTGCTGAACCCGTCCTGTTGCCTCGACTCTGACCCATGGCGCCCCCTTGTGAGTCATAGTGGAACTATGCCCAGGGTTCCTTTTTTTGTTTTGTATTTTCTTTTTAATTGTGATTGGGGTGAAAGTTTACGGAGCCAAATTCGTTTTCCATTCAACAGTTCGTAACATTTTGTTTCATGGTTTTGATTGTAGTCCTTAAACTGTAACAGCTCCCTTCCCACTTCCTCCCTGTGGTTACCTTTAGCCTATGTCCTTATTTCCTGTAAGGAGCTCTGGTGGCTCAGTGCTTAAGGCATTTGACTGCTAAGCAGAAGGTTGGCGGTTCAAACCCACCAGCCACTCGCAGAAGGCAGACTGGGCAATCTACTTCCATAAGGATTTACTGTCTTGGACACTGAAAGGGGGTCCCTGTGAGTCGGAATCCACTCGATGGCAGTGAGTGTGGCGTTCCTTTTGGGGTATTGTGGAGCAGGGTGGCAATAACGGTGGCACGGCACGAAAAGTGGCGTCCGTGCGCCTCACCTGGGATGAGGAAGCGGCTACGCTGACGAACGCCTGGGTATGTTTTCTCCTCAACAAAAGTAAAAAGAAAAAACAGCAGCAACACCACGGCTTGCCGTTGTGCTGTGGGCCCACGAGGGCGCCGGGAAGCTGCGGCTGCCCGAAAGCGCAGCGTCCGGAGACATCGCGGGTTGTCGTAACGGCGGGTTGGGGTGCGGCCGCTGTTGCCTGGAACCGGAAAGCAGGCGTGCTGCTCCACGGCCCCCAACGCGCAGGACGGTCTCCCCACGGCCCGGAACGCTGGCGCACGGCGTGGAAGGCCTGGGGGCAGGGGGTGCCCGCGACGAGCACAGGCAGCTGCTGCCGAAAGGCCGGGTGTCCAGGCCACCTCAGCACCTCGAGACCGGGCCGCCGCCCGAGGATCAGCCGCTGAGGAGCCCGTGGCCACATGGGAAAGGCAGCTTTGCCCAGGGAGCTAGCCCGGGGGGCAGGCAGGCATGTTGTTAGGTGCCGTCGAGTCGGCCCGACTCACAGCGACCCCTCCTGGGGTTTCCGAGG
>NW_006922595.1:396493-397758 GCF_000298275.1 Orycteropus afer afer
TTTACATTGTGATTTGGGTGAAAGTTTACAGAGCAAATTCATTTTCCATACAATAGTTCATACACATTTTGTTTCATGACGTTGACTGCAATTCCGCACAGTGTAACAGCTCTCTCCCCACTTCCTCCCTGTAGTTACCTCTTCCCTGTGTCCTTCTTTCCGTGACCTGTCTCCCTGTGCAAACTCTGGCTTTCTGTTCTTCCATGATTAATCACTCCAAAGAGTGTATCTACCTGATGTAAATGTTCACGCCATAGGCCTGTCTGTTGTTTGGCTGGAAGCCATGGGAGTGAGTTCAATTTCTGACCCAAAGGGTGACTAGGGGCCATAGTCTTAGGAGTCTCACCAGGCTCCATCAGACCAGTGAGCCTGGTCTTTGTTATGATTTTGAGTTTTGTTCCCCATTGTTCTCCCACTCGATCCACGATCGCCTGCCCTGATCTCCCTCTGAGTAGCTGGGCACCATCTAGTTCTTCTGGTCTCATGGTCATGTAGGCTGAGGTACTAACAGTCTACTAGTCCCTTGGACTAATTGTTTCCATGCGTCTTTTGTTTTCTTCATTCTTCTTTGCTCTGGACGAGGAGACACCGTTTGTTGCATCGCGATGGCTGCTTGCGAGCCTTTGGGAACGCAGCTGCTGGTTAGCGGCATAGGCTGTAGGACAGGGTGTTGTGTGCTGTGTTCTGCCAGTTGAGCTCGATGTCCCACCTGACCATGATCCTGAGCCCACAGTTCCAACAACTCACTCCTTCAGGGTGATTGGCTGTGGCTAAGAAGTTATCATAGCTTTGCCCCTTGTTCTACTTGTATGGACGTTCTCAGAACCCATATAAATGCGTATGTAGAAATATCACCTGCTAACCTTATATATGTTCATGGTAACCTCCTTACTTCAGAGTTTTAAAAACAGCAGACTATATTTTATGTTCTGTAAGAATTCCCAGGTGTATAGTAGAGCTGACAAGGGACAAGGTTGTAGTCACTTCTTGGCCACAGCCAGCTACCCAGAGGGACTCAGTAGTTGAACCTGTGGGCTTGGGACCATGGTCACAGGGGACATCAAACCCAATTGGCATAACATACTATACAAAATATTGTTCCACCTCCTACTTGGTGAGTAGCGACTGGGATCTTTTAAGCTGACAAGCGGCCATCTAGATGCAACGATGGGTGTCTCCTCATCCATAGCAAAAAAAAAGAATGAAGAAAACCAAAGACACATGGAAACAATTAGCCCAAGGGACTGGTACACCATGCGATCCTC
>NW_006922595.1:398080-404848 GCF_000298275.1 Orycteropus afer afer
GAAGGGCTGTGTGTGCACAGGGAGACAGCTCAGGGGGCAGGAGTGCATGGAGGGATGGCCACAGGGAAGAGGTAACTATGGGGAGGAAGTGGGAGGGGAGCTGTTGCATTGTGGGAAACTGTGGTCAGTGTCATGACATCAAGTGTGTGTGAACTGCCGTATGGAAGGTGAATTTGCTCTGTCCACTTTCACCCAAATCACAATTTAAAAAAAGAAAAGCAGAATACACATAAATGCACCTGGAAAAACAGGCCCCAAGTAACTCAAGTGTTGCTGGCAGCTACTAGAAGAAACTGAAATAAAAGTTCTCTCTGTGGAGCTGGCACCCTGAATTTGGACTGCTAGCCTCTTGAACAGTGACAGAAATCTATTTCTGTTCTCGAAAGCCTCCCCTTTGGGCATTTCCCGCAAAGGGTGCAGGAAAGCTCCTCGGGGCTGTGCTCTTTGTCTACCTGAGCCAGCCTCCACCATGGCGCCTTTCAGAAGGGAGGTCTGGCCTGTTGCTTGCGAGAAGTCTGCCTCTGAAAGGGACACAGTTGTGCCCTGCTGCACACAGGGTCACCTGAGGTGCCGTTGACTTGATGGCAGCTGGTTAATTCCCGGGTGGCGCCGACAGTGACCGTGCTCGGCTGCGGACTGAGAGGGTGGATGTTCTCGTCCACCCAGAGGCACCGTGGGAGAAGTGCCTGGTTAGTCTGCTTTAGGAAAATCAACTGTTGAACACCTGGGGAGCACGGTCCTACACAGCTTTACTCAGACACATGGGGTCACCAGGAGTCGAGGGATGGATAGTTCTTGTGACGACGTGTAAGGTTACCTGAAAACCAATAAAAACCAATCCATTGCCGTAGTCAATTCTGAGTCATAGGGACCCTCCACAGGGTCTCCAAGGCTGTCAGTCTTCACAGAAGCAAAACCCGAACCAAACCCACTGCCCTGGAGTCCATTGGAGGACAGAGTGGAACTGCACCACAGGGTCTCCAAGGCTGTCAGTCTTTACAGAATTAGACTGCCCCATCTTTCTCCCATGAAATGGCTGCTGGGTTGAATGACCTGCCTTTTGGTTAAGAGCCCAATACTTTAGCCACAGTGACACCAGAATTCCTTTATAGAATAGAATGATAAGAAAAAAGAAGTAAAGAGGACCAGTTAGTAGCAAAATAAAATAATGAGAGTCATTTAACAACTAAAGACTTAGGCCAATTACGTTCATTTCCTTTGATTTCTGTGATCTGTTAAAAGGGAGCCTTAAACCAAATGATTTCTGGGTGTCCCGGTTTAACAGTTCAGCCACCTAAGTGATACATTTTTACAGAGATCGTCATTGTTAACCACATTTTGCTTTTGAAAGAGAATGGATTTTGTGTTCTTAATGTCTGCCCTTTCCTGGTTTGTCTCCTCTCAGCTGTTGACCTCACACAGAAGATGAGAAAATCCTAGCAGTGTGATACCTTGCCCTCTAGTCCCTGGGGTGTGCAAAAGGCCCGGGCCACCCAGAGGTCCCTGGCAGGATAGGCCTGGCCGTCTATTTCTGGAAAGTCAGCCCTCGAGAAGCCCGTGGGGCACCGTTGTACTCTGACGCGTGTTCAGCTGCTGTGAGTCGTTACTGACTCAGCGGCCACTGCTGGGTAACTTCGTAAGCTCCGTAGAGTTGTCCGTTTTCCACAAGAGGAGGTCAGTGCAGCGCGTGTCTGTCGCCCTTGCCGTGAGCTCCCACGTGGAGGCACATAAGAGCGTGGACCACCGTCCCAGCACCAGTGCAGTTTAACAGGGAGGAGGCAGGGTTAGGGCTTAAGGGGATGGAGGGTCACCTTGGGGACTGCACGGGTTTCAGAAGTCGTGATTTTGGTCACCCAGCGTGGTGACTGTGGTTAATGTCACAGAATGGTGCACACAGTGGCAAGTGTTATGTTAAACAAGTGCATGTTGAAAACACACTTCCCTCTACCAAATAGGGGACACACGAGTGGATGCCATTCATGTTACGTTTCTGTAGCAGTGGATGTAAGACACAAGGCAGTAGGAACTGGCCGCTGTCCACCGGCCCTGTCTGTCTGTCTGTCTGTCTGTCATCTGTCTGTCGTCCATCTTTCCATCCCTGTCTATCCATCTGTCTATCCATACCTGTCTCTGCCCTCTCTATACCATCCATCCATCCATCCATCCATCTCTCTGTCTGTCTGTCGTCCGTCACCCGTATACTCTCATCAGTTGTCTGTCGAGCATCTCTCTCTCCGCCATTTTTCCATCATCCCTCCAACTCCCTCTCTCATCCCTCCTCCGTCCACCCACCCACCATCCACGTCCGCCCTCTGTCTGTAGCCTGGCTCATCAGCGTCCATGCTCCCAATGTCCTGTAGGTGGCGCCAGATGCTAAGTTTGCACAAGTCTTACTTCCTGCCTTCTGAGAAAATCTTTTTCCATGGAATGCCAGCCAGAAATGTCAGTGTTTCTAGAGAACTGCCCATGAAGTGAGAATGGCATTAAGCTCTTAAGAATGGAGGGACACTTCAGACCTCATGACGGGCGCAGGCAGAAGGGAAATTAGCAGTAACTTTGAATTTCCTCTCGCATGCATGGGATTTGCTTATTCAAGGAAATGAACTTGCAGGCTTTTAAAGGACATGTCAGGACATACTTGTCAATGGGCAAATTTTTTTTTTTTTTTTTTGTAACATAGTGGGTATTATTTTTCAGAGCAGTTTCAGGATTATAGAAGTGAGTGGCAAGGGCAGAGGTGCCGTATACCCATCCCCGCTGGCCGTGTCTCTCCCGTGATAAACATCTTGGCTCCCAGGGCCACACTTGTTACACGCCCGGACCACTACTGACACCCTGCTCCTCACCTGTGGCGCAGACAGTTACTTCGTGTGGCTCTGCTAGCTGGGGGTCTCTGTGACTCCTCAGGTGATGGGTGGGGCTATGCAAATGTGGTGCTTGTGGCCACCAAGGGCATTGCTAGTCTTGTAAATAAGGTCCATGGGACCTTGTGAGGGTGGGACCATGGGAATAAGGTGTCTGGAACCCTAAGGTGGGGATTGGTGGGTTTGTCATTCTGCTAGGCTGCAAAGGAGCCTGGGCTGGGGTGGGGTGGATCTTACTACCATCAAAAAGGAAAAGCCGGGAGTGGAGAGTGTGCCTGTACCCGGGATCCCTGCACTGGGACAGCGGCCGTGAGACCATGACAGCAGAGGCCGCGGAAACGAGAGACTGGCCTGAGGCGGAGCGGAGGGCCCGCCTGTCCACGGAAGCTGAGGGCTCCCAGGAAGCTGGCTTGTTGGGTGGGGTGCCCCGTCGGCGCAGCCTCTTGCCCGAGCAGACAAAGGCCGGGCTGAGTGGGGCCAGATGGGCGGAGGGCAGGATGTCCTCATCGCAGCATTGTATCCTGAGTGTCCCTGAGCCTGAACTGTAGCCTGTTATGTCCCTAATAAACCTCGTCATCAGGCACATCGCCTGTGAGTTCCGTGTGGCCATTGCAAGGAATCACGGGACCCAGCAGAGAAATAGCGAGTGCCGTGGGAGGGGCGGCTGGTGTCAGGGTTGGTAAAGGGCTGCGAGGTGGTGGCCTGTGTGGCCCCCACCTCCTAGGAATCAGCCGTGGGCTGTGGAGGGTGATTCTCTTCCCCTCGTGAAGTTCGAGGGGGCCCAAGGACGTCACCCCCCCCCTTTTTTTAAACTTTTATTGTGAAAGTGACATTCACCAACGTAACTTCCCCATTGACAGGTGAGGGGCATTGATGACGTTTTGCTGTGTGTCACCATTACTGCTATTGGTTTCCAAAAGTCTTCCACCTCCGTGAGCATAAACTCAGTGCCCTGCGAACCGAAGCCTCCCCTCCCCCTCCCCTCCCAGCCCTGGGAGCCACTAACCGTCTGGTGTGTCATAGCAGCCCTGGTAACCAACAAGGAAAGCTTCCTTCCACGTGCGAACCTTGCCTTGCCTTTCGACAGTGGTGGACTCACGCGCTGTGTCCTGCTGTGGCTGCCCAATTTCGCCAGCATGATACCCTCCGAGTTCATCCATGTTACGCGGCCCCACACCCTTTTGCGTCATCGAAGCCTACCTCTTATGTTCGGGTTTGCTCTGTCTCATACAGCCCTGTGGGTTTTGACCAATGGGTGGTGACCTGTGCCCCTCAGTACGGGGTCACCCCGAATCCTCTTGGTGCCCTGAAAGTGTGGGTGGATTCTGGAGGCATCTGTTTGCTGTAATGGATGCTCTGGCCATATTCACCGAATTTGTCGCTTCTGTTAACAGAGACAGTTAACAGTGACAGCACCGGCAGTACCAGTGATAGGCCGTGTCCTAGCTCCTGTCCCAGATGTCATACCCTTTTATTGGCAGTCAGGGCAGGCGAGTCCATGTGGTAGTGGAAACGGTCCCAGGGCCCTCATGACACACTCCTCCCAAACCAGCCACTGCAAACCCGTGAGGCAGAGGTTGTCCCCTCACACCCGTGGGGCTGCCTGGAGGAGGAGCGGACTGGTTTGGGTTTTGAGACCCTGGAGGCTGGAAACAGCCTGCGTGGCTGCTCACCAGCAGGTTGGAGGTTCAGGTCCGCCCAGATCTGTGGCAGATACCAAACCAAACCTGGAGACCTCCTTCCACGGAGCCAGCCCTGCTGAGGACGCGGCGGAACCCAGTCCTGCCTGACACGCGAGGGCTTGCCAGGCATCGGGTCGCCTCGGTGGCACCAGCTTTTATAAGATTCCGTTCTTGTCCTTGTACCAGGAAGAGCATCTGTGGGGAGAAAGAACACTGTGACATCAGTGGGACCCCTAAGCCCTCGTCACAGGAGAGGGCTCACGTGGCTGCAGTAGGGAACTTGCTGACCGGTGGGCTCTGCCTCTCTCTCCCCTGCAGGACGTGGACGCTGTGTGGGACGCCCGAGTACCTTGCCCCTGAGGTCATTCAGAGCAAGGGGCACGGGAGGGCCGTGGACTGGTGGGCGCTCGGCATCCTTATCTTCGAGATGCTCTCGGGGTGAGTAGTGCGTCTGCAGACGTGGACCAGCCGCGGGGCCCTGGCCGCCACCACCCACCTGTTCTCTCACCCCCACAACGTGCACGTCCAGGTTGCAAACGTGTGCCGTGTGACCATAAGCCTACGTCCCACTGCTAGGTGTGAGGAGACAATTGAAGGGTGCTTCAGGGGGTGTTGGGATTGAGCTGTGTCCTCCCCGGACGTGTGCTGGGGTCCTCTTCCTCTCCTGTGCGTGTGCTGACCTGGGCGGGGGGAGGGGAGTCTACCACAAACCCTGCTTCTTGTGTGTGTGCGCTCTGTTCAGTCTGGGCGCCTGCGCCCTGTGTTCTTCCCTCTGTCAGTCACTCCTTCCGTCTGTCATCTCTGCCATCTGTCCATCCACCCAGCCAGTTGCCAGTCTCCCCATCTGTCTGTCTGTCCGTCAATCATCCATCTCGTTGTTGGTCTCCCCATCTAATACCTATCTATCAGTTATCTCTTTATCAATCATCTATCTGTCAGCTGTCAGTGAATCAGTAATGGCTGTCCATCTGTCCATCCTCTGTCCCACCTATCCATCCATCTCTTTGCTTTTCTGTCGTGTATCTATTCATCTTGCTGTGTTTCTAGCCGTCTGTCAGCGTCTGTCAGCGTCTGTCAGCGTCTGTCACCGTCTGTCTCACGCATACATTCACCTGCCCACCCACCCACCCACCATCTAGTTTTCTGTCTCTGCATCTACCATCTGTCCGTCCGTCCTGTATCTCACCTGTCCGTCTGTCTGCTTTCTGTGTGTCTGCTTCTTTATCTGTCTGTCCGCCTGTCTGTCTGTCATCTCTGTTCATCCGCCGTCTTACCCATCGGGGTTCTTTCTGTGTGTCTCCCTGCCTTCCTCTCCGTCTGCCTCTCTCACTGCCCTGCATCCGTCCAGTCCTCTGTCCGTCATGCCTCTGTACGTGCGCCACCCGTGCGGTCTGTTGAAGTGTCTGTGACTCTCCCCTGAGACTGGCTTAGGGCCTCACACAGACTCAGATTTCCCGATCCGCACCCTGGTCCCTGGAGGACGCGTGAAGCGAAGGCCGGCTGCACGGTGCCCGCTGCCCGTCTCCCAGCCGGCTGTGGCGGCACGTTCTCCTTTGCCCTTGGCGGGATCGTTGCCCCGGTAGCCAGCATCCTCTGAGCATCACTGAACCCTGATCCGGTGCTGTCTGTGGGCCTGGGGACAGAAACCCTGTGGTTTTTCGAGCACTGTTCCCGGGGGCGGGAGAGGTCTGCCTCTGCTTGTCACATGCCTGCTTCCTGCAGCAGCTTTTGGGGAGCCCTGGTGGAGCAGCCGGTCAGCTCTCGGCTGCTGACTGAGAGCCGGGAAGTTGGAACCCGCCCAGCAGTCCGTGGGACAAAGACCTGGCAGTGCGCTTCCGTGAAGATGACGCCCGGACACCCTCGGCGCACTTGTGCCGGGTGGGCTCCCCGTGCTTGGCGTTGCCTCTGTGGCACCCGGTACCAGATCCCTGTGGGCGAGGTCCACGTTGTGCGGTGTGATGAACAGTGCTTACTTAAAATCTGCCCAACGCAGTTAAAGGCATTGATGCACACCCTGAGGGGCATTGTGGCGCAGCGGTTAGACGCTCGGCTGCTAACCAAAAGGTTGGTGGTTCAGTTGGTAGCTCTCTAGTGGTTCTGCAGGACAAAGACATGATGAACTGATCCCAGATGGGAAGACTGACAGCCTTGGAGACCCTGTGGTGCAGTTCCACTCTGTCCTCTAGGGGCGCTGTGGGTCAGAATCGACTCCACAGCAGTGA
>NW_006922595.1:404948-407201 GCF_000298275.1 Orycteropus afer afer
TTGGGCTTTGCTTCTGTGAAGATTGACAGCCTGGGAGACCCTGTGGTGCAGTTCCACTCTGTCCTCTAGGGGCGCTGTGGGTCAGAATCCCCTCCAGGCAGTGGGTGTGGTTTGGGCTTTGCTTCCATGAAGATTGACAGCCTGGGACACCCTCTGGGACAATTCTCTGTTACAGGGGGTCTCTGTGAGTCAGTACTGACTCGACGGCATACATCACCACCATTGCTCCCCCCGCCCCCAGTTCCTTACCGAGTTTCTTCTGAAATATCTTCCCCATGATGTCAGCCCGAAATGCCTGCCTCCCGACAGCCCGCTGTTTCATATTCTCCATCAGGGTTTGTAGGTATGCATGACACATTTTCTCCTGCAAGTGTAATGTTCTGTTTCTGAGCTGGTACATTTCCACGATGAAGTCATGCAGCTGAACGGATTCAGACAGACCCACCACCCAGGCCCAGGGCAAAGGAAGAGAGTGTTCCAGCGACCACTGCTGGAGCGAGGGTCTGGCCGAGGGGGAAGGGGGCATTCTGGTGGTGAACTTCGAGGTGTTCACGGCTGGTGAGGCTTCGTGGGGGCACTGAGCACACATCCCTGCTTCGGAGCTGGGGCTGGTTTCTCGGACAGTGTTTGGGGTGTTAGAGAAGCTCCAGTTGTTGGGTGCTGAGGGGGTTCCGACTCACGGTGACCCCAGGTAACAGACAGGACTAACTGCCCCGTAGGGTGTCTGTGGGCTGGAATCTTTGGTTCTTTTGTTTTTAAACAGTAACAGGAAATCTTTATTATACAGCACCTCTGTTCTTGGTTGATCCAAGTATTTTATGTATTTTTTTAAATTAATTTTTTAAATTTCTATTGTGGTGTAGGTCGAAGTTTACGGAGCAGATTCATTTTCCCTACAACAGTTCGTACACATTTTGTCTCATGACATTGACTGTAGCTCCTCAGAATGTAGCAGTGCTCTGCCCACTTCCTCCCTGGGCCCTTCCCTCCCGTGCGCTCCTGCCCCCTGAGCGGTCGCCCTGTGCACACGCTCCCCTTCTGTTCTCCCAGGATTGAGCGCTCCAAAGAGTGTATGTACCTGACATAAACGTTCAGTTCCTGTGCCTGTCTGTTGTTTGCCTGGAAGCCACAGGAGTGAGTTCAGTTCCAGACCTGAAGGGTAGCTGGGGGCCATAGTCTCAGTGGTTCCAACAGGCTCTATCAGACCAGCAAACTTGGTCCCCCCCCCTTTTTTTTTTGTTTTGAGTTTTGCTCCCCGTTGTCCCCCTCTCTGTCCAGGATCTCCTCCAGGGATCCCCTCTGAGTGGTTGGCTGTCGTCATGGCGGCAGGTCACTAGGTCTTTTCCTTCTCAGGGCTGTGGGGTGGGGTTGAACCACTAACCTTTCTGTTAGTAGTTGAGTGCTTCACTGTTGCACCACCAAGGCTCCTGGGAGGACTAGCCTCTCTAAGTTATGATGTGTGTGTAGGTGTGTGCACTGGGGTGTGCATGTCATATGTGTCATGTGTGTGTTGGGGATGTGCACATATGTTGAGTGTGGGGTGTGCATGTGTGTGGGGAGCATGGTGGAATGTGGATTGTAGTCTAAGGATGAGGGGGTGCACATGTGAGGGTGTGTGACAGTGTGTGGCTGTACATATGAGTTCATTTGTGTGCATGTATGTATGTGTATGCATGTCCTAGGTGTGTGACAATGATGCACACATGGATATGTCGATATGTGTGGGTGGGTGTGTGAGCATGCAGAGTGGGTGGGGAAGAATGAATACACAGGAGTGTGTCGATGTTCACGTGTGAGTGGGTGTATGACTTAGTGTGTGCCGGGTGGGTGTGTGGCATTGTGATTGGGTGTTAGCCACGGGTGTGTCTGGATACATGTGTTAGTGGCTATGTGTGCATGTATAGGTGTGACCGTATGTGTGTGTAGGTATGTGACTGTGTGTATACAGGGGTGTACCTGTGTGGATATGCCTGTGTGATTGGGTGTGTGACTGAGTGTGCAGAGTGGGTATGTGACTGCACACATGGGTGTGTCTGTGTAGACGTGTGAGTGGATGTGTGTATGTGGGTGTATGACTGTGTACACAAGGCTGTGTCCGTAGGTGTGCCTGTATGAGTGGACGTGTGTATGTGGGTGTGTGACTGTGTACACAAGGCTGTGTCCGTGGGTGTGCCTGTGTGAGTGGACATGTGTATGTGGGTGTGTGACTGTGTACACAAGGCTGTGTCCGTGGGTGTGCCTGTGTGAGTGGAC
>NW_006922595.1:407301-410520 GCF_000298275.1 Orycteropus afer afer
TGTGTCCGTGGGTGTGCCTGTGTGAGTGGACGTGTGTATGTGGGTGTGTGACTGTGTACACAAGGCTGTGTCCGTGGGTGTGCCTGTGTGAGTGGGTGTGTCACCGTGTCCTTTGTGTCATCTCCCACGTGCGTGCTCCCTGGTGTGGTTTTGTCTCTGCCCAGAGCTGGCACGTTCACACTGAGAGCCGTGGGCTCTGCGCTCTGTGCACAGGAGCCTGTGTGTGTGTGTGAGTGCGCGTGTGGGGGGTGCAGGCATGAGCGCTCACAGCGAGTGCCGCGCTGGCTTGGTCTCCTGCTGCCTGCCCAGGGCTGCACTCGGCGAGCGGCTCTGACCAGCAGGCTTTGCTGTCTCAGGCTCCAGGAGGCCGGGCGTTTGAAGTCAGGGCGCCTGCCCGAGGGAAGGCTGTCTCTCTGTTGGCTGTGGGGGAAGGTCCTTGTCTGTCTTCAGTTCTGTGGGGATCCCCATGTGGTAACGACTTCCGCACCTCTGCCCGCTTCCCCTGACCCTGAAATGATTGCCCTGAGATTGTCTTTAAACCTTCGGCCAGAAATATCCCGAGGTGGCCTCACAGCCCACAGTCGTTGACATGCACCGGTGCAGAGTTGGCCTCGAGCGCCGGGCTCTTCGCAGTTCTGTGTCCACGGGAGCAGTTTGGCAACAGCAGCTTAAGGGGTTAGCGGGGAGGCGCAGGGGCAGTACCCGCGTTTGCGGGGAGCCGTTGGGGCAGGGAGGTGTGGGGGTGGTCGCACGGCATGAGGGAAGTCAGTCCCTGAGATGTACCTGCAGAGTCTGGGAGTAACACAGGTGACACCGTGGAAATGCTTAACAAAAGTAACAAATTAGTTTACGGAAACCAGATTGACGTAAAGAGACCCCCTGCACTAGTCCTGTCGCGTTCTCGTGACAGAGTCCTTTCCTGACGGGGTCAGAACCCAGGTGTGCTGCTGTCGGGTGCCGCGGAGTCAGCTCCGGCCCCTAGTGACCCGTGTCCAACAGAACGGAGCCCTGCGGGGTCCCGCCCCAGCCTCGCAGTCCTTCCCAGACCTGAGCCCGTCGCGGCAGCCCCCGTGTCCGTCCACCTCGTCTGCGGCCTCCCCCTTGTGGCTGACCCTCCACTTTACCCAGCACGACAGCCTTCTCCAGGGGCCAGTCTCGTCTTCATTGGTCATAATTCAGTCCACTCCAGATAGAGGGTTTTGGATTTACAAAGCCTGTTTTTGGGGGACACAGTTCAATTCCTTAACACCCTGTTTCCCCAAACCAAGTCCCACGCACCGATGCAGGGAGTAGGACTTCCACATATTGGGGGCACCTCATTCAGTCCACAGTGAGAAGGGCCAGTTTGTGGTCCGAGAGGGCTGTTAACCGCAATGAAACAGGATGCCTTTGCGTTGAACGAGCAGACCGCCCTGTACGAGATGGTTGTCGATGGTTGCGTGATCAAGAAAGAGCCGTTAAACCCTCAGAAAGGGGTCGGGGCGAGAGATCTGGAGGCAAGGGACAAAACTCAAAATCCTTGAAAACACCAGGCTCACTGGTCTGATGGAGGCCGGTGGGACCCGGAGACTGCACCCTGAGTCACCCTTCGGGCCTGGAATTGAACTGACTCCCCGGGCTTAACTTCAGCCAACCAGGAGACAGGCCGACAAGCCCCCCAGTTCAAACCAGGGTGGTGCTTTTTAGAGCAGTCAGCCATGGGAGACCAGAAGGGCAGCGTTTGCACAGGGAGAACGGTAGGGAGGTGGGAAACCCAGGCAAGAAGGACGCGGGGACACGGTGGCCACAGGGAGTGGCAGGAGAGCTGTGCCTGGTGGGGATTGCAGTCGGGGTCGGGAAAAACGTGCGTGAACCCTTGACGGGAACACGAATCTGCTTTGTAAAGGTTCACCCAGGTCACAATCCAAGTTACAAAGATGCTGCTCCCATCTTCTCGGGGCTCCTGCTAATGGATGCTGAGGTCCGGGGCTCCGGGCCCGCACCCTCCCTGCCCTTGGGGGCCTGGCCCCGTGTGGGTTACAGCCACCGTCACGGAGCTGTCCCGGGAAAGCAGAGGGTGCCGGTGCAGTAACTAAAGCTGCAGCCGGCCGCGCGGCTCCAAGGGGTTGGTCCGTCCTCGTCCGCCGCTGACCGTACACGCTTGCTGCCCCCGACAGGTTCCCCCCGTTTTTCGATGACAACCCATTTGGAATTTATCAGAAAATTCTTGCTGCCAAGATCGACTTCCCCAGACATCTGGATTTCCATGTGAAGTAAGTACCACGGGTGTGCCGTCACCGGCTGTGTGTTTCTTCTTACAGCGTTTAAAGCCACAGGGAGGGTGTGGGTGCCAAGCCGCCGGCCCTGTCTCCTTCTTGAACGTGAGCTCCCTCAGGCATTGGATCTTTCCCACAAAAAAAGGAAAATGGTTTTAATCGTCTTCCGTGCACGATGGCTGAACCTTTCAAAATGCCTGGGCCACGTTCTGTTCCTCTGTGATCCGTGATGTTTGACAGGAGCAAGTGCAGGTGTTGTGGTTGATCAGGAAGCAGTGTAGGTGTGTGGAGAGGTAACCCCTGTTGTAGTCTTGTCATTAGCAGAGCTGTCGGAGGGTTTCGTATCCTTTCATCTTTCCTCCTTTGTTTCAATTACACTCATCCTCGGAGTGCTTCTTAATGCTGAAATTTGAAGTTATGAGCACGTTCCATCAAGAACATCATACACCCTGACACCCGAAGAGCTAGATGTTGTGGGGCGACCACAACTGACCCTTCTAATCAGGGCCACAGTAGGCAGGCCGTCAAAAAACCCATCCCGACCCAACTCGGGGCTGCAACTCATGATGACTGTGTTGGACCGAGTAGAACTGCCTGGTAGGGTTTCCTAGGCTGTATTGGTCACAGAAGCCAACTGTGTCATCTTACTCTGACTGAGCTGCTGGTGGATTCAAACCATCAACGCTTCAGTTAGCAGCTGAGTGGTTAACCATGCGGCACTAGAGCTCCTGCCACTGAAGCATAAACACCAAAAAGAAAAAAGAAAAGAAAACAATCAAAAAAACTCTACTGTCATGGAGTCAATTCTGACTTACATGTGTCTATAGACTTGGTGGAACTGTCCTATGAGTTTTCCAAGGCTGTTGATCTTTATAGAAGCAAAGCCTAAGTCAGACCCACTCCCATGGAGGGGATTCTGACTCACAGCGCCCCTAGAGGACAGAGTGGAACTGCACCACAGGGT
>NW_006922596.1:0-910 GCF_000298275.1 Orycteropus afer afer
TTCAAGCCTTTTTCCAATTTTCAATTGGGTGCTCTTTTTGTTGGTGAGTTGTTGTTGTTAGGTGACATCAAGTTGGCTCCAACTCATAGTGATGCTATGTACAATAGAATGAAACATTGCCTGGTTCGGTGCCAGCCTCACAATACTTGCTATACCTGAGCCCATCGTTGCAGCCACTGTGTCAATTCATCTCTTTGAGGGCCTTTTCCTTTTTTGTTGACTCTCCACTTTACCAAACATGGTATCCTTCTCCAGGGATGGGTCCTTTCTGACAACATTACCAAAATAGTCAAATGAAGTCTGGCCATTCTCACTTCCAAGGAGCATTCCAGCTGCATTTCCTCCAGGACTGATTTGATAGTTCTTCTGGCAGCCCATGGTACTTTCAGTATTCCTCACCAACACCACAACTCAAAAGCATAGACTCTACTTCCGTCTTCCTTATTCATTGTCCAGCTCTCACATGCATATGAGGCGACTGAAAATACCATGGCTTGGGTCAGGCATACCTTAGTCTTCAAAGAGACACCTTTGCTCTTCAGCACTTTAAAGAGGTCTTTTGCAGTAGATTTGCCCAGTGAAATACATCATCTGATGTCTTGACTGCTGCGTCCATTGGTGTTGATTGTGGAACCAAGTAACATGAAATCTTTGATAACTTCAATCTTTTGTCCATTTATCGTGATGCTGCTGATTGCTCCAGTGGTGAGGATTTTCATTTTCTTTATGTTGAGATGTAATCCATACTGCAGTCTTTAATCTTCAGTGGTAAGTGCTTCAAGTCATCCTCATTGTCAGCAAGCAAAATTGTGTTATCTGCATATCACAGATTGTTAATTAGACTTCCTCCAATCCTGATGCCACATTCTTCTTCATGTAGTCCAGCTTCTTGGTTAATTTGCTCAGCATA
>NW_006922596.1:2335-2872 GCF_000298275.1 Orycteropus afer afer
CTTTAGGTTGAGAAAGTTAGAAAACTGTTCCTAGTTTGTTGAGTTTTTTCTTTTGTTTCATTTTTAACATAAAATTGAGTAGATTTTATCAATTTTTTTTTGTGAGTCTAGATGAAAATTTTTCCTTCATTCTATAAATGTGGTGTATTAGATCGATTGGTTTTTTTAATGTGGTGCCACACTTGCATTCCTTGGATAAATCCTACTTAATTATGGTGTATAATCCTTTTTCGCTTGTTGCTAGGCTTTGTTTGCTAGTATTTTGTTGAGGATTTTTGCATCTATATTCATAAAATATATTAGTGCTCAGGTATTTTTAAATTTTCTTGTGATTTTTTTTTTTTTGGCTGTAATTCAGGGTGATAGTGGTTTCATAGAATGAATTATGAAGTGGTCCCTCATCTTCTATTTTTTTGGAAGAGTTTGACAAGAATTGCTGTTAATTCTTTAAACATTTGGTGGAATCCCCAGTGAAGCTTTGTCCTCCTACTCTTTTCTTTATTGAGAGATGTTGATTAGTGATTCAATCTCTTTACT
>NW_006922596.1:5278-6286 GCF_000298275.1 Orycteropus afer afer
GATTAGTAGCTATTTATTTATTTATATATACTGACTCAATGGGGGCTCTGGTGGCATAGTGCCTAAGGCATTCGACTGCTAACCAGAAGGCTGGTGATTCAAATCCACCAACCACTCCTTGAAAGGAAGGTTGGGCAATCTACTTCTGTAGTGATACCGACTCAGAAACCCAAGGAAGGGTCACTATGAATTGAGTCCGACTTGATGGCAGTGGGTATGTGTATATACTGACCCAACAGCACAGAGCTTTAATATGCACCCACTCCTCACTTATTGACATGGTTAGGTTCCAAATACCAGGTCATTATGCAAAAATAGAGATGACCACATAGAATCACAAAATGCAGGATGACTATTTCATTACAAAACTGCCAAGTTACATCACTAGATAACTGCCAAACCACCGAGAATCATGGCCCAAGCAAGCTGTCACATAATTTTAACTATCACAGCTAGTGCTACTATTGTCTAGCACCTTTATATTTATTACTTTAAGATATATGTCATTAATGTGCAAAGTAGTCAGTTGTTGTTGTTAGGTGCCGTTGAGTCTTTTCCGACTCATAGTGACCTCACTCACAGCAGAACAACACACTAACCCATCCTGTGCCAGCTCCGTGATGCTTGCTATACTTGAGCCCATTGTTGCAGCCACCATGTCAATCCATCTCATCGAAGGCCTTCACCTCTTTTGTCGACTCTCCATCTTACCAAGCATGACATCCTTCTCCAGGAATGGTCCCCTCTGACAACATGACCAAAGTAGGTGAGGCAAAGTCTGGCCATTCTCGCTTCCAAGGAGCATCTCAGCTGCATTTCCTCCAGGACAAATCTGTTAGTTCTTTTAGCAGTCCATGGTACTTTCAGCATTTTTAGCCAGCACCACAACTCAAAAGCATCAATTCTTCTTCAGTCTTCCTTATTCATTGTCCAGCTCTCACATGCATATGAGGCAATTGGAAATATCATGGCCTGTGTCAAGTGCACTTTAGTCCTCAAGGAGACATC
>NW_006922596.1:7195-8418 GCF_000298275.1 Orycteropus afer afer
CAACCCCCCCCCCTTTTTTTCTCCAAATGATTTTCAGTTTTGTCCACACTGTTCTCCCTCTCTATCAATGATCTCCTACATAGATCCCCTTCCAAGTGGTTGACATTGGTAGTGAGGCACCATCTAGTTCTTCTGGTCATATATGCTGCAGATTGGATGGCGTATCAGTCACTAGGACTGATTGCATCCATGAATTTTGGGTTTTCATCAGTCTTCTTTACTCTGGAGAGGAGAGACCCATCGTTGCATCTAGATGGCAGCTTGCTAGCTTTTAAGATCCCAGTTGCTATTCGCCAAAGTAGGAGGTGGAACAATGTTTTGTGTAGGAAATTATACCAATTGAGCTTGATGTCCCCTGAGACTATGGTCCCAAGCCCACAGGTTCAACTACTCGATCCCTCTGGACCAAGCAGTGACTACTACCTTACCTCTTGTCAGCTCTACTGGGAATTCAGATCATACACATAAACTTATAGGACCATTGTCTCCCAACCCTATACATGTTTTTAGGTACACTCCCTGCTTCATAGACATACTTACTGGTTCAGCCTGTCCACCCATCTATCCACCCATATACGCATGTTTGCCTTCACTGACATCACCGTACTGTATCTGCAAAAGGGTTCATCTTTGTTGTCTGTATCTCCCATGTACTTCTCTATGTCTTTCTCATCCTCAGTGCCACCATATTGATCACTCACATTTGGTACATCGCCCTTCTCTTCACCCAAATCAATACTTATATCTATCTATCTAACAGTGTTCTCTCCCCTCTCTCCTACCCCTGGTAACCAACAAAGAAAATTTCCTTCAACAGATAAACCTTTCCTTGACTTTTACAATAACAGACTAATACAATATTTGTCCTTTTGTAATTGACTTATTTCACTCAGAATAATGTCCTCCAAGTTCATCCAAATTATGCGGTGTTTGGCAGATTCTACATTATTCTTTAGCATTGCATAGTATTCCATTTTGTGTATGTACCATAGTTTAGTTATCCATTCCTCAGTTGATGGACATCTAGGTTGTTTCCATCTTTTGGCTATTATAAATAGTGCTGCGATGAACATGGGAGTGCATATGTCTGTTCTTGTCATGGCTCTCATTTATTTAGGATACATACCTAGTAAAGGAATGGCTGGGTCAAATGGTATTTCTAATTCCAACTTTTGAAGGAATCGCCATACTGCTTTCCACAATGGTTGTACCATTTTACAGTC
>NW_006922596.1:9718-10589 GCF_000298275.1 Orycteropus afer afer
GATCTGGATTGGGATTGCATTGAATGTATAGATTGGTTTGCGTAGAACTGACATTTTTACAATGTTCAATCTTCCTATTGATGAGCATGGGATCTTCTTCCATTTATGTAGATCTCTTATGGTTTCTTGAAGTAGTCTTTTATAGTTTTCTTTGTTTAGGACGTTTGTGTCCCTGGTAAGATTTATTCCCATGTATTTTATTTTTTGGTTAGGTATTGTAAATGGTATTGATTTCATTATTTCTTTTTCAACAATCTCTTTGCTGGTGTAGAAGAATCCAACTGATTTTTGGACATTGATCTTGTATCCTGCCACGATGCTAAATCTCTCAATTAGTTCCAGTAGATTTTTGACTGAGTTTCTTGGGTTTTCTAGGTAGAGGATGATATCATCAGGAAATAGGGACAGTTTGACTTCTTCCTTGACAATTTGGATGCATTTAATTTCCCTTTCTTGCCTTACAGCCCTGGCTAGGACTTCCAGTACAATGTTTAATAGAAGTGGTAATAGCAGGCATCCTTGTCTGTTTCCTGTTCTCAAGAGGAATGCTTTCAGTCTCTCTCCACTGAGAATAATGTTGGCTGTTGGTTTTACATAGATGTCCTTTATTATGTTGAGGAATAGCCCTTCTATTCCTATTTTTCTGAGAGTTTTGATCAGGAATGGGTATTGGATTTGATCAAATGCCTTTTCTGCATCAATTGATATGATCATGTGATTCTTCTCCTTTGCTTTATTTATGTGGTGGATGACATTGATTGTTTTTCTAATGTTGAACCATCCCTGCATACCTGATATAAACCTCACTTGGTCATGATGAATGATTTCCTTGATGTGTTGTTAGAGTTTATTGGCTAGGATTTTGTTGAAG
>NW_006922596.1:10758-12011 GCF_000298275.1 Orycteropus afer afer
GGTGGCTGCGATGATGGGCTCAAGTATAGCAGGGATTGTGGGGCCGGCATGGGATAGGGCAGTGTTTCGTTCTGCTGTGCATGGGGTCGCTATGAGTTGGAAACGACTCGACGGCACTTAACACCAACATCAACAACAATATTTTAAGGATGCACCATACTGTTTTCCATGGTAGCTGTACCATTTTACAGTCTCACCAGCAGTGTATGAGAGTTCCAATCTCTCCACATCTTCACCAGCATTTGTTATTTTCTGTTTTGTTAAACTTCTCTATTGTTGATAGGCTAAGATGATATCTCATTGTTGTTTTGATTTGCATTTCTCTAATGGCTAATGAGTGCAAACATTTCTTCATGTGTTTGTTGGCTGCCTGAATATCTTCTTTGGTGAAGTGTCTGCCCATTTTTAAAATTGGATTGTTTGTCTTTTGAATGTTGGTTTGTTGAATTTTTCTATAAATTTTAGAGTTTAGTCACTTGTAGGACATGTCATTGCCAAATATGTATTCCTAATCTGTATGTTCTCTTTTTACTCTTTTGGAGAAGTGTTTTGATACACATAAGAATTTAATTATTAGAAGGTACTAGTTTATCTTCTGCTATTTGTGCATTTTGGGCTATGCTTGATAGTTTATTTATGCCATAAATTATGGCCACTGAGTTTGCCTTTATTTTATTTTTGATGAACATTATAGTTTGGAGTATTACATTTAGGTCTTTGACCCTTCTTGAGTTTGTTTTTGTGTGTAGTGTAAGATATGGATCATTTTCATTTTTCTGCAACTGGATATATATTTTTGCCAGCACCATGTGTTAAAGAGACTGTCCCTTCCCCATTTAATGGATTTCAGCCCTTTGTCAAAGATCAGCTGACCATAGTTGGATAGATCATTTCTGGATTCTCAATTCTGTTCCACTGATCTATGTATTGGTTGGACCAATATTAAGCTTTTTTGACTACTGTGGCTGTGTAGTAGGTTTTGAGATTGGGGAGTGTGGTGGTTATGTTTTTGTGTCAACTTGACTGGGCCTGGTTGAGTGGCTGGGCAGCTGGTGGTAGTTATTCCCCATGATGAGATTGGCAATAAGCTCCATGGTGTGATCTACCACAAGCAGCTCAGTAGCTGCTTTGGGTATGTGGTCTGCTTCCCATATATAAGAAGCAGCTTTTGGAATGGTCTCTAGCCTATGGCATGCTTGGACCCTGCATGTAGCCGTGTCATTGCTCAGCAGCCTGCTATGCTTTGCCAACCT
>NW_006922596.1:12212-12792 GCF_000298275.1 Orycteropus afer afer
TCAATTGATCCTTTAATTATTATATAATGTCCTTACTTGTGTGGTGTGGTGGTTTTTGTCTTAAAATTAATTTGATCAGAAATTAATATTGCCACTCCTGCTCTCTTACATTTGCCATTTTCTTGATATATCTTTTTCCAACCTTTGATTTTTAGTCTAGTTTTGTGTTTATTTCTAAGGTGTATCTCTTGTAGGAAGCATATTGATCGGTTTTGTTTTCTTATCCAATCTGCAACTTTCTGTCTCTTGAGTAGTGCATTTAATCCATTAAAATTCAGTGTAATTATTGATAAGAATGAATTGATTGCTGTCATTTTGTTGTTTTTAAATGGTGTCCCTGGTTTCTTTGTTCCATATTATTTTCTGTGCTGAGCTCATCATGTTTGTGAATCATGTTATCATTTCCTTTGTTGCTGTTGTTTTAGTATTTGCTGAATATTTGTGCTTGTTCTCTTTTTTTATTGGGATGTGAAGGTTTGTCATTTTTCTTTGAGGTTACCCTATGATTTATAGTTTTCTTCCCGAGGTTAGAACAGTCTATTCTATCTTGCAACTCTTTTAACTTCCTCACCATTTAGAA
>NW_006922596.1:18951-22743 GCF_000298275.1 Orycteropus afer afer
GGTCTCTAGCCTATGGCATGCTTGGAACCTGCATGTAGCCGTGTCATTGCTCAGCAGCCTGCTATGCTTTGCCAACCTTGGGACTTAAAATGGATTTAAGTTAATGGCTTGCTGTGTGGTTTGGTAACATCAGGACTGTACCTTTTTACTTGTCAACCCTGGGGCTTCTCAGCCTCAGCAGCCAGCATCTGTCTGAGTGAAGAAACGCCTCTAACTCCAGTGGGCCAAGAGCAAGAGGCAGAGCTGGACGCCAAGGTTGAAGGGCTTTCACCCAGCCCCTAGAGTTTGGCTCATTGAGCTTGGACTTAAAGCCTCTAAATTGTAAGAATAAACTCCTGTTTGTTTAAGCCATCCCATTTATGGTATATTTCTGTTAGAGTGGCACTAGGTAACCAGAACAGGGAGTGTGAGACCTCCTATTTTGTTTTTGTTCTTCAGTAATGCTTTGCTTATCCAGTCTTTTTCCTTTCCATATAGAAGGAGTGATTGGTTTGTCTCAATGTTTATGAGATTGAATTGAATCTATAGATTGCTATGGCTAGTATTGACATTTTCACAATGTTCAGTCTTCCTATCCATGAGCATGGCAAGTTCTTCATTTATGTAGGTCTCTTATAGCTTCTTACGGTAGTGTTTTATAATT
Organism: Orycteropus afer afer; assembly: GCF_000298275.1. Lineage (NCBI taxonomy): Eukaryota > Metazoa > Chordata > Mammalia > Tubulidentata > Orycteropodidae > Orycteropus > Orycteropus afer. The sequence goes on from NW_006922596.1 coordinate 19,595, forward strand.
TTCTTGGATAAATCTTTTGTGTTCCTGGTAAGATTTATTCCTAAATATTTTGTCTTTTTGGTGGTTATTGTAAATGGTATTGTTGTACTTATTTCCTTTTCAGAGATCTCTTTATTGATATAGAGAAATACAACTGATTTTTTATGTTGCTCTTGCATCTAGCCACTTTGCTGATTCTTTCAAGTAGTTGCAGTAGTTTTCTTGCTGAGTCTCTTGGTTGTTCTATGGTCATGCCATCAGTAAATAGAGATAGCTTTCTTCTTCTTTGCCAATTTGGATGACTTTCATTTCTCTTTCTTGCCTTATTGTGCTGGCTAGAACTTCCAATACAATGTTGAAAAGAAGTGTTAATAGAAGGTATCCATGTCTGGTTCCCATTCTCAAGGAGAACGCCTTGAGTTTCTCTATCCATTGATAATAATGTTGGTTATTGATTTTGTGTATATCTTTATTATGCTGAGAAATTTCTTTAGGTAGCAAAATAGCTGAGTTTTTTTAATCAGGAATGGGTGCTAGATTTTTTCCAATGCATTTTCTGCATCTATTGATATGATCATGTGGTACTTTTCATTTTTTCATTTTTGCAATGGGTTATGTTGATTGTTTTTCTAATGCTAAGTTATCCTTTCATACCTGGTATGAATCCCACTTGGTCATGGTGTATTATTATTATTATTTTATATAGTGTTGCATTCTTTTAGCTAGTATTTTGTTGAAGATATTTACATCTATATTCATAAGGGATATTGGTCTGTAGTCTTCCTTTTTAGTGGTGTCATCTCTTGGTTTTGGTATCAGTATTATGCTTACTTCATAGAATTATTTTGGGAGTATGTCATCCTTTTCTATGCTCTGAAACAGTTTGAGTAAGATAGATGTCACCTCTTCTCTGAACATTTGATTGAATTCTCCAGTGAAGCCACAGCCTGTGTGAAGAAAAATCAGAACAAAGACTTAAAAGAAATGAAGACAACCTAAGAGTTATATGACATGACATGAGAAGAAATAATACACCTGATTGGAATATGAGAACAAGAGGAGAAAAAAAAAAAAAACTTGAGAAAATTGTCAAAGACTTGCTAACAGGAAATTTCTGCATATCATGAAGGAAGAAAAGCTATCTGTTGAAGAAGCTCAAAGAACCCCATACAGGATAGATTCCAAGGGAAAAAGTAGACCAAGATATATAATCAAACTCTCCAAAACCAAAGAAAAAGAAAGAATCTTGGGAGCAGCTCAAGCAGAGTGAAATTTCACCTACAATGGACAACCAATAAGACTAAGCTCTGATTTCTCAGCAGAAACCATTCAGGCAAGAAGAAAATGGGATTGCATATATAAAACATCGAAGGAAAATAACTTCCAACCAAGAATTATATATTCAGCCAAACTGCCCTCAAATATGAGGGTGAAATCAAGACATTCTCAGACAAACAGAAATTAAGGGAATTTGTGAAGACCAGACCAACCCTACAAGAAATGCTAAAGGGAGTCCTTCTAATAGAGAACACACAACAGAGAACAACACATTAAAATCAAGACAACTGACAGAACCACTGTTCTAGTTACCTAGTGCCACTCTGACAAGAATATACCACAAATGGGATGGCTTGAACAAACAGGAATTTATTATCTTACAGTTCAGGAGGCTAGAAGTCCAAGTTCAAAGTGCCAAGCTCTAGGGGCTGAATGATCCTCAGCCTTGGGCTTCAGCTCTGCCTCCAGCTCCCAAACCACTGAAGCCAGTGGCTTTCCTTCACTCAGACAGGGGCTGGATCTTGAGGCTGCCAAGCCCAAGACTGACAAGTAAAAAGGCACAGTCCAGATATTACCAAATCACATGGCAGGCCATTAATTCAAGTCCATTGTAAGTCCCAAGGTCAGCAGGGCACAGCAGGCTGCTAAGCAATGATATGGTTAAATGCAGGGTTCAAGGTGCCACAAGCTAGAGATCATTCCCCAAGGCTTTTGCTTATATACAGGAAGAAGACCATATTCCCTAAAGCAGCTACTCAGCTGCTCACAGTAGATTCCACCAGGGAGCTGATTACCAGTCTCATCATGTGGAATACTACATCCAGCTGGCCAGCCATTCAATGAGGCCTAGCCAAGTTGACACACAAACTGAACTATCTCAACCACTTACAAATCAAATCAGAAACTGAATAATACACTGCTCAAAAACTACTATGTAAGAAAAGAAATGAAGTGTGAAAAAAAATCCTACAGACAAATGAAAATAACTTAACAAAACCTTTGGGACACATCACAATCAGTACTCAGTGGTCAATTTATAGAAATAAATGCACACATCAAAAAAGAGGAAAAACCAAAATCAACATTTTAATTAAACAACTCCAGCAATTAGAAAAAGAGCAAAAAAGGAAACCTGCAGTATCCAGAAATAAGAAATTATAAAGATCAGAGCAGAAATAAACAAAGCAGAAAACAAACAAAAATTAGAGAAAAATCAACAAAACAAGAGGCTGGTTCTTTGAAAAGATTAAAATAATTGACAAACCACTAGCAAATCTACCAAAGGAAAAGAAAGAGAAGATGCAAATACCACAAATAATAAACAAAAGGGTGACATCACAACAGGACCAACTGAAATTAAAAAAAGATAATAACAATATATTATGAAGAACTGTACTCCAACAGATTCAAGAACCTATAATTGATGAATAAATTTCTAAAAACACAAGACCTATGTAAACTATCCCAGTTGGAGATAGAATACTTGGACAGACCCATAACGAAAGAAGAAATTGAGCAGGTCATAAAAAAAAAAAAAAACTTCCCACAAGAAAAAGTCCTGGCCCACATGGCTTCACTGGAGAATTCTACCAAACACTCAGGGAAGAGTTAACATCTATACTACTCCAACTATTCCAGAACAGAAAAAGATGGAATACTTCCAAATCCATTTTTTGAAGCAAGTGTAACAGTGATACCAAAACGAGGGAAAGACACCAGTAAAAAGGAAAACTACAGACCAATATCCCTCATGAATACAGATGAAAAACCTTCAATAAAATCCTAGCCAACAGAATCCAACAACATATCAAATAATAATAATAATAAATTCTGACAAAGTGGGATTTATACCTAGTAAGCAAGGATGGTTCAACATCAGAAAAACAATCAAT
>NW_006922596.1:23455-28129 GCF_000298275.1 Orycteropus afer afer
ATAGAAAGGTTTAGCAAAGTGCCGGGATACAAGGTCAACATGCAAAAATCAGTTGGATTCCTCTACATCAATAAAGAGGTCTCTGAAAAGGAAATAAGGAAAACAATACCATTTACAATAGCTACCAAAAAGATAACATAATTAGGAATAAATTTTACCAGGGACAGAAAAGACCTATACAAAGAAAACTGCAAAATACTACTATAATAAACTACAAAAGATCTGCATAAATTGAAAAACATACCATGTTCATGGATAAGAAAAGTGAATATTGTAGAAATGTCAATATTACCCAAAGCAATCTATGCATTCAACGTAATACTGATCCAGATTCCATAAACATTTTTTAAGAACTTGGAAAAACCAGTCACTAATTTCATATGGAAAGGAAAGAGACCTCAGATAAGCAAAGCACTGCTGAAGAAGAAAAACAAAGTAGGAGGTCTCACAATCACAGATCTTAAAACCTACTATACAGCCAGAGTAGTTAAAACAGCATGGTATTGGTACAATGATAGACAGATACACCAATGGAACAGAATCAAAATCCCAGAAATAGACCCATCCATCTATGGACAGCTGATCTTTGACAAAGGTCCAAAACCATTAAATAAGGGAGAGAGAGCCTCTTTAACAAATGGTGCTGGCAAAATTGGATTATCTATTTGCAGAAAAAATTAAACAAGACACATACCTCACCCCGTACACAAAAACAAACAAGTTAGAACAAAGACTTAAATGTAAAACCCAAAAGTATAAAGCTCATCACAGATAAAATAGGGGCAAATCTAGGGGCCCTAATTTATAGCATAAATAGACTATCAAGCATAACCCAAAATGCACAGGCAGTGGAAGAGAAGCTAGGTGACTGGGACCTTTTAAAAATTATTAGTAGTAGTTTAAAATTTTTATTGTGATTTGGGTGAACGTTTACAGAGTAAATTCACTTTCCATACAGCAGCTCACATACACTTTGTCTCATGACATTGACTGCAATTTCCCATAATGCAATAACTCCCCTCCCACTTCCTCCCCATAGTTACTTCTTCTTTTCTCTCTCATGAACTCCCTGCCCACGAGCTGTCTCCCTTATGCATACACAACCCTTCTATTCTCCCATGATTGATCTTTCCAGGTAGTATATCTACTTTATGTAAATGTTCAGCTCATATGCCTGTCTTTTGTTTGGCTGGAAGCCACAGGAGTGGGTTCAATTACAGATCTGAAGGGAAGCTAGGGGCCATAGTCTCAGTGGTTCCATCAGGCTCTATCAGACCAACAAATCTGGTCCCCCCCCTTTTTTTTTTTTAAATTATATTGAGTTTTATTTCACATTGTTCTTCCACTTTATCCAGGATCTCTTACATAGATAAAAATTAAATTCTTATGCACATTGAAAGACTTCTCCAAAAGGGTAAAAAAAGAATTTACAGATTGGGAAAAAAATATTTGGCTATGACATATATGACAAGGGACTTATCTCCAAAATTTATAGAAAACTTCAACATCTGAATACCAAAAAGACAAACAACCCAATCCAAAAGTGGGCAAGGAAAGTGAACAGACATTTCACTAAAGATGGTATGCTGGTGACATGAGGAAATGCTCACAATCATTTACCATTAGAGAGATGCAAATCACAACAACAATGAGGTATCATCTCACTCCAGCAATAAAAGCAAAGTTCAAAAAGAGAGAAAATAACAAATGCTGGTGAGGTTTTGGCGAGATTGGAACTCTCATACACTGCTGGTGGGACTGCAAAATGGTACTACCTTTTTGGCAAATGGTATGATGTTTCCTTAAAAAACCGAAAATAGAAATACCATTTGATCCAGCAACTCCATTCCTAGGAATATATTCTAAAGAGTTGAGAGACAGGACACAAACAGACATGTGCACACCCACGTTCATTGCAGCACAATTCACTATAGCTATGAAATGGAAACATCAACAGTTGAATGGATAACCAAACTATGGTAGATTCACACAATGGAATACTATGCAAAATTAAAGAATAATGGTGAATACATGAATCATCTCACAATGTGGATGAATTTTGAGGACATTATGCTGAGTGAAATAAACCAACCGCAGAAGGACAAATATTGTATGAGTTCATTATTGTAAAAAGTGAAGGGAAGGTTTACTTAGGTTAGAAAATTCACTTTGTTGGTTACTGGGGATGAAAAGGAACAGGAGGGAAAATTTCTGACTAGTTGGTGTTCACATGTTGATTTGGGGGAGAGGAGGGATGGTGTGGAAAGAGTGTGACCTGCATGATGACACTGGGGAAAGGAAGGTCACTGAAATGTGCACATAAGTTATATCAGCAGAGGCAAATACTAGTATATGCACAATACTGCACTGCCACTAACACCAAGCACCAGGCTATGGATAAATGGATAGACATGTGAGAAGATCAGGTAGGGTAGGCAAACAGGAATATACCCTGGAACAAGGATGGATTTGGCTGAAGATAATCTTACATATGCACCTGTACTACAGAATTAACCATATACATTATGAAGCAACAGAAGTCAGAGTTGGAGTAACTTCTCACAGACAAGCAAACACCTTGAGGGAGAGAATCACTGGGCCTGCCAACTCAGGACCATAGTCTCGGGGGACATCATGCTCCATTGGCACAACATAATACATAACCTATTTTGGTGGGTAGCATCTGGGGTCTTAATAGCTTTTGAGAGGCCATCTAAGATGCAACTATTGGTCTCCTCTCATTTGAAGCAAAGAAGAGTGGAGAAAATCACAGACATCAGGAAACCATTTGTCCAAGGATAAGATGGACCACAAGGACCTCAGTCTTTATGACCCTAAGACTAGAAGAACTAGATGGTGCCCAGCTACCAATGCCAACCACTCAGAAAGGGGTCAAAACTGGAGATCCTGGATAGAGTGGGAGGAAAAATGTGGAACAAAATTCAAAAGCCCAAAAATGACCAGAATTACTGGTCAGATAGAGACTGGTGGAACCCCTAAGACTATGGCCCTGGGTTCCCCTTTGGGCCTAGAAATGGACTCACTCCCACAGATTAGCTCTCACACCAACAGTAGAGAGACCTATATGCAGAACACGTACCCCAGGGCAATACACTCACCTACTCTTGGGAGATGCACCCCTTACAGAAATGAGCCATGAGACACACCAGAGGGACAGTGTTCACATAGATGGAAAGCTGGCCAGACAGGGATGCATAGTTAAGAAGGGCACAGGGAGGGGGTAGTCACAGGGACAGGAAGGGAAGAGAGCATTTTATGGTTAGGGATGAAAATTGGGGGTTTGAAATCAAATGTGCATGAACTGTTGAATGTAAAACAAATTACTTTGTAAATTTGCACCCAAAGCACAATAAATTTTTTTAAAAAATAGTCAATGCTCAACCATTTCAGGAGCTACCATATGATCAAGAGCCAAATGGTACTGAATGAAAGAGTCCAATCTGCACTGAAGGCATTCAAGAAAAATAAGGTTCCAAATATTGATGGAAAACAATTTGAGATGCTTCAACAAACAAATTCAATCCTGGAAGGTGTCACATGTCTATGCCCAGAAATTTGGAAGACAGCTACTTGGACAACCAACTGGAAGAGATCCATATTTGTGTCTATTCCAAAGAAATGCAAACCAACAAAATGCAGAGATTATTAGACAATAACATTAATATCACACATAAGCAAAATTGTGCTGATGATAATTCAAAAAAATGACTGCAACCATGTATCAACAGGGAATTGCTAGAAATTGAAGACAGATTCAGAAGAGGATGTGGAATGAGGGATGTCGTTGCTGATGTCAGATGGATCTTGGTTGAAAGCAGAGAATACCAGGAAGATATTTACCTGTTTTGTTGAGTATGCAAAGGCATTCAACTGTATGGATCATAACAGAATATGTATAATACTGCTAAGAACGGGAATTCCAGAACACTTAATTGTGATCAGGCAGAGGTTATATCCTTTCACGATACTTATTTAGTCTGTATACTGAGCAAATAATTTAAGAAGCTGGACTATATAAAGAAGAATTTGGCATCAGAATTGTAGGAAGACTCATCAACAACCTGTGATATGGTGATGACGACCTTGCTTGCTGAACGCAAAGAGGACCTGAAGCATTTGCCGATGAAGATCAGAGACTACAGTTTTCAGTATGGATGACACCTCAACATAAAGAAAACAAAAATCCTCACAACTGGACCAATTGGCAATATCATGATAAATGGAGAAAAGACTGAAGTTGTCAAGAGTTTCATTGTATTTAAATCCACAATCATTTCCCATTTAAGCAGCAGTAAAGAAACCAAAAGATGTATTGCTTGAGTAAATAATGCTGCAAAAGACCTCTTTAAAGTCTTAAAAAGCAAAAATGTCACTTTGAGGACAAAAGTGCACCTGAACTAAGCCCATGGTATTGAAAAATTGCCTCATATACATGCAAAAGTTGTACAATGAATAAGGAAAACCGAAGAATTGCTGCCTTTGAATCATGGTGTTGACAAAGGGTATTGAATATAGCATGGACTGACAGAAGAACAAACAAATCTGTCTTGTGCAAACCAGAATGCTCTTTATAAGTGAAGATGGTGAGACTTTGATGTAGTTCAGGGAAATTATCGGGAAGGACCACTCCGTGAAAAGGACATCATGCTTGGT
>NW_006922596.1:37515-39992 GCF_000298275.1 Orycteropus afer afer
CCAAAGTAGGTTGTGGAGCAAGATTTTTATGTACTATGTTGTGCCAATTGAGCTTGGTGTTCCTCAATACTATCGTCCTGAGTCGGCAGGCCTGGAGGTTTTCTCTCCCAAGGTGTTTTGTTGTCTCCGACGGATTACTCCAACTCTGTCTTCTGTTGCTTCTGTAATGATTGTGGTTATTTTGTATTACTAGTATCTATGCATGTCTATCATTGGTCTAGGATACATTCTTGCTCACCGACCTTCATCTGATCTTCTCAAGTTTCTATGCATTTATCTGTAGCCTGGTGTTTGGTGTTAGTGGTAATGTACTATTGTGCATATACTAGTATTTGCCTCTGTTGTCTATATCTTATGTGCACATTTTGGTGTCCTTCCTTTCCCCAATGTTATCATGCTGGTCACAGGCTTTGTTGACCATTTGTCCTCATATAGATGATTTCTTAAAAGAGTGCAGAACTCAAGTGTTATATTCATTACTTTAGGAGCTCACCTACCAGTAAATAAAAGGTAACTTGAAGGGATGGCTCTGGTTCAAGGTTTAAAGAGGGCAATAATCTTGAGCATTCCTACAGTCTGGATGGGTCCAGTAAGTCTGGATTTTTTGATAATTTTGTTTTTTGCTTGTTTGTTTGTTTGTTTGAAAATTGTAGTGTTGTTCCATGTTGCTCTCCCTTTCTATCAGTATTTTTCTATTGTGGCCCTTATCAGAACGTTTGCTATTGATCTCTCTGCTGTGAAGTCAATTATGAGTCATAGTGACCCTATAGGACAGAGTAAAACTGTCCCTTGTATTTTTCAAGACCGTAAATGTTTACAGAAGCAGACTGTAACACCTTTTTTTCCGATGGAGTGGTTGATGAGTTCAAACTAGTGATCTTTGATTTAGCAGTCAAACACTTTAACCACTGCACCACCAAGGCTTCTCTTGGTAGTGGTAGCCAGGCACAGTCTAAGGTCTTCTTGTGTCAGGATAGAGGAGGCCATGGTTCATGTAGACAATCAGTCCTGTAGAATGCTTCCTTCTTTAAACATTGGGTTTCTTTCTTTTGCTCAAGATTAGTAGAGACTGATAGTTGTATCTTAGATGGTTTTTTGTAAGTTTTTAATATCCAGATGCTGCTCACCAAACTGAATGTAGAAGATAAACTTTATGAACGATGTTATGATAATTGGCTGAGTTGTCCCATGAAACTGTGACCCCTAAACCTTCAAACCAAGAAAACTAATCCCATGAGGATTCTGTTGTACATAGAGTGCTGAGTCAGAGCGGACTCAATGACACCTAACAACAACATATTGATAAGGGATGTTGTTGTTGTTGTTGTTGTTAGGTGCCGTTGAGTCAGACCTGACTCATAGTGACCTCTCCTTGGGTTTCTAAGGTGGTATCACTACGGAAGTAGATTGCCCAACCTTCCTTCTGAGGAGCAGCTAGGGGTTTAAACCGCCAGCCTTCTGGTTAGCAGTCAAGTGCCTTAGGCACTATGCTACCAGAGCTCCTTTGATAAGGGATATTGGTCAGTATTACATGTCATCCTTGGTCAGGGACCATGCTAATCTTCTCTGTATCATTCCAATTTTAGTATACACAAACTCATGAAGTATTCCATATTTTCCCACCAATCATCTGTCAGTTTGTCGTATTGTGGTGGCTCACATGTTGATGTGAGGCTTGAAGTTATGGCACTGGTATTTCAAATGCCAGCAGGGTCATCCATGGTAGACAGGTTTCAGTGGAGCTTCAAGACTAAGAAAGCCTGGGAAAAAGGACAGGACCATACACTTCTGAAGATATTGGTTAGTGAAAACCTTATGAATAGCAGTGAAATACTGTCTGATAAATTATAGGAAAACTTTATGAATAGCCATGAAACATTGTCTGATATAGTGCCAGAAGATGAGTCCTTCAAATTGGAAGACACTCAAAATATGCCTGGGGAATAGCTTTCTCAATATGGAGTCAACCATAATGATATGGATTGAGTAAAGCTTTCGGGACTTCATTTGCTGATGCAGATCTACTCAAAATGGGAAGAAACAGCTGCAAACATACATTAATAATTGGAATGTGGAATGTACAAAATATGAATCTAGGAAAATTGGAAGTTGTCCAAAATGAAATGGAATACATGAAGATTGATATGCTAAGCATTAGAGAGCTGAAATGGACTAGTATTGACCATTTTGAATCAGATAAACATGTGGTCTACTATGCCAGGAATGACAAATTGGAGAAGATGGCATCACATTCATCATTAAAAACATTGTTTCAAGATCTATTTTGAAGTACAATGCTGTCAGTGATAGTATAAATATATACACATACAAAGAAGACCAGTTACTATTATTCAAATTTACGTGTTGTTGCTGTTGTTATGTGCTGTCGCGTCATCCTGAACTCATAGCAACCCCTTGTTTGGTTTCCAACGTGGTATCACTATGGAAGAAGATTGCCCAGCTTTCCTTCTGAGGAG
>NW_006922596.1:40747-42558 GCF_000298275.1 Orycteropus afer afer
CTAGCCAAGGATAAGATTCAGCTGAGGCTAATCTTGTGCAGATACCAGTGATACAAAATACCTGCAATATTTACAGAAACAGAAGACAAACATAGAGCAATCCCTCACACATAGCCAGACACTGTGCGAGAGAGATCCAATGGATCTACAGACTCAGGACCATAGTACTGGAGGACACCAGACTCAACTGGCACAACAAAATACATAAAAATCTTGTTCCACAACCTACATTGTGAGTAGTGACTGGGGTCTTAAAAGCTTTCAAGCAGCCATCTAAGATGCAGCTAATGGTTTCCTATCATCAGAAGTGAAGAAGAATGAAGAAAACCAAGGGCATTTGGAAACAATCAGCCCTAGGACATGATGGACCTCAAGACCAGAAAAACTAGATGGTGCCCAGATACCAATGCCAACCACTCAGGAAAGGATCAAATCTGGAGATCCTGGATAGAGTGGGAGGAAAAACATGGAACAACACCCAAAAACTCAATAATGACCTGAATTACTGGTCAGATGGACTCTGGTGAGACCCCCAATACTATGGCCCTAGGATACACTTCAGGCCTGTAGTAAAAACTCACTCCCAAAGGCTGTCTCTCAGCCCAGTAGTAAATAAGATGTACACGCAGACCACTCACCCAAGGGTGATGCACCCACACACTCTGGAGATACATCACTTGGAGCAATTGAACATGGGGCACCAGGAGGGCAATATTTACATGGAGGAAATGCAGGACACACAGGAATGTATAAGTATGAAGGTCATGGTAGTGGTTACTGGGAAGGAAAAGGAGGAGAGTAGGTTAGGGTTGGAGATAGTAATTGGGGAGTGAAACCAAATGTATACAAAATGTTGAATGTAAAACAAATCCTGCTATGTAAATTTTCACCTAAGGCACAATTAAAAAAAAAAAAGAATATCATAAATTAAGAAAGCAAAAGGTCATAAAAAATGACAAGAAAGGAAGAAAAGACCAAAATGTATGTGAGAAGTAACTCTGAAACTTGCTCTTGAATGGAAGGTAGATAAAGCAAATGGAAGAAACAATGAAATAAAAGAGCTGAACAGAAGATTTCACTGGGCAGCTCAAGAAGACAAAAATGAAATGTGCAAAGATGTGGAGTTAGAAAACCAAAAGGGAAGAACATGCTCAGCATTTCTCAAACTGAGAGAACTGAAGAAACAATTCAAGCCTTGAGTTGCAACAGTGAAGGATTCAATGGATAAAATATTGAATGATGCAGGAAGCATCAAAGAAGATGGAAGGAAGACACAGAGTCACTGTAACCAAAAAGAATTGGTTGATGTTTCAGGATGTAGCACACTGAAGGAAGCAGTCAAAGCTGCACTGAAGGAACTGGTGAAAAACAAAGTTCTGGGAATTGATGAAATATCCATTGCAATGTTTCAACAAACAGATGCAGGACTGGAGGCACTTACTTGTTTATGCCAAGAAACTTGGAAGGGAGCTGTTCAATATTTGTACCCATTTCAAAAAAAAGGTGATCCAACAGAATGTGGAAATTATTGAACCATATCATTAATATCATGCACAGGTAAAATTGTGCTGAAGATAATTCAAAAAACAGTTGCAGCAGTATATTGACAGAAATGCCAGAAATTCAAGCTGGATTCAGAAGAGGATGTGAAATGAATGCTATCATTGCTGATGTCAGATGGACCTTTACCAAAAGGAGACAATACCAGAAAGATATTTACCTGTGTTTTATTGACTGTACAAAGGCATTTGACTGTGTAGATCATAACAAATTATGGATAGCATTGTGAAGAATGGGAATTCGAGAATACT
>NW_006922596.1:45053-46228 GCF_000298275.1 Orycteropus afer afer
ATTCAATATTGCAACTCAAGGCTTAAATTTTTTCCTCAGTTCTTTCAGCTTGAGAAATGCTGATGGTTTCCTTGTTCCAAATATTGTTTTGTGCTGAGTTCAATCTATCATCAAGTTTCTTTCTCTTTTCTTTATTATTGTTGGTTTTGTGCTAAGTCCTTGTGATTTTCCTCTTTCTTCTTTTGATTAGAAGGCTTATTAATTTTCTTTGTGGTTACCCTGTAGTAAATTCTTATCTCCCTAAGTTTGGAACAACCTGTTGTTCCTCTCTTTACTTTCCTGCATCATTCAATATTTTACGCATAGAATCATTCAATATTGCAACTCAAGGCTTAATTTTTTTCCTCAGTTTTTTCAGCCTGAGAAATGCTGAGCATGTTCTTACGTTTTGGTTTTCTAACTCCCAAGTCTTCGCACATTTCATTACAGTAATTGGCTCTGTCTTCTGGAGGTGCTCTTTGAAATCTTCTGTTCAGCTGTTTTATCTTGTCATTTCTTCCATTTGCTTTAGCTACTCTCTGTTCAAGGGCAAGTGTCAGAGTTTCATCTGTCATCCACTTTAGTGTTTTCTTCTTTTCTCATCTTTTTAATGACCTCTTGCTTTCTTCATGGATGATCTTGATGTCACCCCACAATTCTTCTGGTTTTTGGTCACTGGTGTTCAATGAATCAAATATATTCTTTAGATGGTCTCTAAATTCAGGAGGGATATATTCAAGGTCATATTTTGGCTCTCGTGGATTTGTTTTAATTGTCTACAACTGCAAGTTGAACTTGCATATGAGCAGTTGATGGTCTGTTCCACAATCAACTCCTGGTCTTGTTTTGTCTGAAGATACTGAGCTTTTCTATTGCCTCTTGCCACAGATGTTATTGTTGTTTTGTTGTTAGGTGCTGTCAAGTCATCTTCAACTCATAGTGATGCTATACACAGCACAATGAAACACTGCCACAGATATAGTCTATCTGATTCCTGTGTATTCCATCTGGCGAAGTCCATGTTTGTGTTGTTGAGAAAATGTATTAGCAGTGAATAAGTCATTGGTCTTGCAAAATTCTATCATGTGATCTCCAGTGTTATTTCTGTCACAAAGGCCAAATTTTCCAACTACCAGTGATTCTTCTTTGTTTCCAACTTTTGCATTCCAGTTACCAGTGATAATTAACACATTTCG
>NW_006922596.1:46839-48355 GCF_000298275.1 Orycteropus afer afer
GGAATGAGTTTTATCAAATGCCTTTTCTGCATTTATTGAAATGATCATGTGGTTCTTTTCCTTTGTTTTATTAATGTGGTGGATTTCACTGATTGGTTTTCTAATTTGAATCATCCTTGCATACCTGGTAATAATCCTGCTTGGTTATGGTGTATTATTTTTTTATAGTGTTGGATTCTATTGAAGATTTTTACATCTATATTCGTGAGGGATATTGGTCTGTAGTTTTCCTTTTTAGTGGTGTCTTTGCCTGGTTTTGGTATCAGGGTTATGCTTGCTTTATAGAATGAATTTGGGAATATGCCATCACTTTCTATGTTCTGGAACAGCTTGAGTAGGATAGCTGTTAGCTCTTCTCTGAACGTTTGATAGTTTGTTATGGGTCTGTTCAAATTTTCTACCTGAGTCTTCGTTACTTTTGACAAGTCTTGTGTTTCTAGAAATTTGTCCATTTTTTCTTGGTTTTGAATTTGTTGGAGTACCATTTTTTGCAGCATTCTGTTGTTATTCTTTTTATTTTGGTTGCTTCTGTCATGATATCACCCATTTGATTTGTTACTACTGTTATTTGCATTTTCTCTTCTTTTCTTTTGTTAAACTTACCAGTGGTTTGTCGATTATGTTTTTGAAGAACCTGTTCTAGTCTTGTTGATATTTTCTACTGTTTTTCTGTTTTCTGCTTCATTTGCTTCTACTCTGATCTTTATTATTTCATTTATTCTGAGGACTGTAGACTTCTTTTCTTGCTTTAGTTTAAAATTGTTGGAGTTGTTGGTCTAAGGTGTTGATTTTGGTTTCTTCTTCTTTTATTGATGTGTGCATTAACTGCTATAAATTGACCTCTGAGTACTACTTTCACTGTGTCCCAAAGGTTTTGATATGTTATGTTTTCATTATCCCCTCCTTAGGAATATTTTTACTTCACACTTTGTTTCTTCTGTGATTCACAAGCAGTTCTTTTGCAGTGTGCTATTCAATTTCCATGTATTTGACTTTCCCCCCTGGTTTGCTTTTTGTTGATTTCTAATTTTACAGTGCTGTGACCTGAGAAGAAACTTTGTAGAATATCAATGTTTTTAAAGTTGCTGAGGCTTGATTTTTGCCTGACATATGGTCTCTTCTGGAGAATAATCCATGTGCACTGGAAAAGAATGTATATTGCGTTTTTCTTGGGTGAAATGTTCTGTATATGTCTATGATGTCAAGTTGGTTGATTGTGTTGTTGAGTTCTTCTGTATCATTGTTGATTTTTTTCCTAGTTGTTCTGTCCTTCATCGAAAGTGGTATGTTGAAGTCTCCTACTAGTATTGTAGCACTATCTATTTCTCCTTTCAATTCAGTTAATGTTTAGCTTATGTATTTTGAAGCTTTTTCATTTGGAGCATAGATATTTATTATGGTTATGTCCTTTTAGTCTATTGACCATTTTATTATCATATGCTGCCCTTCTATGTCCCTTATGCTGAATTTTGCCTTTAAATCTATTTTATCAGAAGTTAATATTGCCACTTATGCT
>NW_006922596.1:48575-50556 GCF_000298275.1 Orycteropus afer afer
CTACTTCTGTAGTGATACTGCCTCAGAAACCCAAGGAGAGGTCACTATGAGTTGGGTCCGACTTGATGGCACATAACAACAACAACAACAACAACATGAATTTACTGCTGTCATTCTTTGTATTTTTTGTTCTGGTGCTGATGGTTTCCTTGTTCCAAATATTGTTTCGTGCTGAGTTCAATCTATCATTAAGTTTCTTTCTCTTTTCTTTATTATTGTTGATTTTGTGCCAAGTCCTTGTGATTTTCTTTTCTTCTTTTGACTAGAAGGCTTATTAATTTTCTTTGTGGTTACACTGTAGTAAATTCTTATCTCCCTAAGTTCAGAACAACCTGTTGTTCCTCTCCTTACTTCCTCTCCATATGGAAGATTTGTAAGTATAAAATTTATTCTATTTGCATTGTACTTAGTATTGTTTACAGATTTACTCCTCTGGTTCTCTAGTTTCCATTTTGTAAGTGTATTTTAGATTTGTGAACTCTTTTCCTGTGTTGGTTTCTAGGTGGTATTGTCACGTATCTGAAGTTGTTGTCTTCTGTTGTCAGTTTTCTTTTGGAAGGACTCCCTTTAGCATTTCTTGTAAGGTTGGTCTGGTTTTTACAAATTTCCTTAATTTCTGTTTTTCTGGGAATGTCCTAATTTTGTCATATTTGAAGAATAGGTTTGCTGGATATATAATTCGTGGTTTGCAATGTTTTTTTTTTTCCTTCAAGATTTTGTATATGTCATCCCATTGCCTTCTTGCTTACATGGTTTCTGCTGACAAATCAGTTAGTCTAATAGGTTACCCCTGGTAAGTAACATTTCATTTTTTCTAACCTGCTCTCAGGATTCTTTCTTTGCTTTTGGTTTTGAAATGTTTCATTGTGATATGTCTTGGGGAATTTCTCTTGGGGTCTATCTTGTATGAGGTTTGTTGAGCTTCTTGGATGGACATCTTATCATCTTTCATGATACTGGGGAAATTTTCTCTTATTAAATCTTCAATTATATTCTCTGTTTATTTTTTTTTTTTTCTTCCTCCTCTTGTTCTGAAATTCTAATCAGGTGTATGTTATTTCTTTTGATATCATCCCATATAACTCCTAGATTCTCTTCATTTCTCTTGATTCTCTTTTCCATTTGTTCATCATACAACTGGTGTCAAGTGATTTTTCTTCCAGCTGAGATATGCATTCTTCAGCCAGTTTAATTCTACTCTTTTGTCCTTCCAATATCTCTATCTTTCCAATATCACCTATCTCTATTTAATGTTCATCTTCTGGATATGTAATTGCTGCTTGTGTATGATTTATAATTGTCTATTTATTTTGTTCTTGCCTGATTTCCTTTAATTCTTCAATTGCCTTGTCTGTCTTTTCCTTGTTTCTGTTTATGGTTTCCTTGAGTTCTTGGAAGATTATAAATACATATATCTTTTGAATTCCTTATGAGGTAGTTCTATTACCTGTGTTTCCTTGGGGGAAATTTCCTACTTCTTTAGTTTTGTCACTTGCCTCCACTATCTTGTGCTGTTTCTTTGTTTGAGTTGAAGTTGTCTGTTGTCTCCAAGACATTTTGAAGTTGTTTTTATTTGTTGATTGTGTGTTGGTTCATTTCACCCTGTTTTTTGCTTTGCTTACTTCAAGATATCCAGACAAGTGAGGCTCATGTGTTTCTTTGGTTGCAAACTTGGCAGCATGGGGGCACTCCCCAGCTATTTCCAGATTACTGAAATAAGTGGGGTGATGTGAGTGCAGGTCTCTGTTTGACATGAAAAGGAACTGTAGTTGGGATGAACAGATGTCATTCACTGTCTCTCAGTAATCCAAAGGTGTAGGATCTGACCATGGTGATCATCTATTGGGTGAGGTTGTCAGTTCAGTATATATGGCTGACTGTTGTTGTTGTTGTTTGCCGTCGAGTCAGCCCTGACTCATAGCGACCCCTCCTTGGGTTTCTGAGGCAGTATCACTACGGAAGTAGGATTGCCCAACCTTCC
>NW_006922596.1:56306-62032 GCF_000298275.1 Orycteropus afer afer
AGTATATGTGAACTGCTGTATGAAAAGTGAATTTACTCTGTAAATCTTCACCCAAATCAAAATAAAATGGAAAAAAAAAAAAGTTATCTCAGTCCCTTAGGTGCAAAGTGGGCAAATTACAGCCCCTTACTCAGTCTGCTAGAGGTGGAGGTGTACAGAGTCTCTGGCTGCAGAAAGATTATTTACCACTATGTGTAGGGAAGGTGTGTGTGTGTTAGATCGGAGCGCATATCCTTCTTATCTTGATTTCCTAGAAAGGGTGTGTCATTCTTCTATGTACACACAGCTGCTTATTCAGCTCTTTCCCAGATTCAAGCAAGCAAGAGATTTTCCCAAGCCATTTTCTTCACCTGCCCCTATACAGGCCTTTTGCCAGCCCAAACCTGGGTTCTACCCATTGTGAGTTATTTGATTCTCTTTTTCCACTCCCTCCTATATTTGTGGTCGCCTGTGCCAGTGTAACTCTGATCTGCTTCCCTGAACCTTCTTCTCCCTATTTCTATTGGTCACCTTGAATTCTTCTCAATCTGCCTACACTGTGTCATTATCACTGTGTATATTCTTTTTTTTTTTTTCTCCTCATCAGCATTTGATGTCTCTCTTCAAGATGGCCCTGCTTCAGCCAATCCAGCCTTTTCTCTTTCCCTAGTCACTAATCACACTCCTTGGTATCAAAACATACTACACAGTCACTGTAATAATAATAATTAAAAAAGCATGGTATTGCTTCATTGTTAGACACAGACCAGTGGAAATGAATTGAGAACTCAGAAATCGATCCATCCATTTATGCACAACTGATTTCTGACAAGAATCCATATGATATGGAAGAAACAGTCTCTTTAATAAGTGATGTTGGCAAAATTGGATATTCATTTGCAAAAAAATAAATAAGTAAATAAACAGGACCCATACCTCATACCATTCAAATAATAATAATTCAAAATACATCAAAGCCCTAATATTAAACCAAAAGTATAAAGTTCCTGGAAGAAAATACAGGGAGAAAAGTATGGGACCTATTTTTTTTAATAGGCTAACAAATATAACTATAAATGCATGAATAGAAGAAGACAAATTAGATAATTGTGACTTCATAAAAATTAAACACTTATCAAAAGACTATCAAAAGAATAAATAGACAATCTACAGAATGGAAAATATCTTTGGAAATGACAATCTGATAAGGGTCTAATCACTAAAATATATAGAAAACTTCAACAATTCAACAACAAAAAGACAAACCCAACTTAAAAGTAGGCAACAGATATGAAAAGACATTTCACAAACAGGACATTCAAGTGTCCAACAATCACATGAAAAAATGCTCAATATCATTAGACATTAGAGAGATGCAAAGGCAAATCAATGCTGCAGTGAGAGAGCTCATTCGAGCTAAAATAGTACTGACAGAAAAAAAAAAAAGCAACAAATGTTGGTGAGGACGTGAGGAGAGTGGAATCCTTATCCATTGCTGGGAGGACTGTAAAATGGTGCAACTACCATGGAAAATGGTATGGCACTTCCTCAAAAAATTAGAAATAGAACTACCTTGTGATCTAGCAATTCTACTCCTAGATATATATACAAGATACCTAATAGAAGTGACATGAACAGACATATGCACAACTACCATATTTTTACACAAATAATATGAGTGCTATAACTTTTATGCCAACTGCACTCTCTTCCCATAAGGTATTTATATAAGTGCACTGTGCTATTTTTTTTACATTTTAATTAGCATATCACACTTACAAAATGTGATACAAACAAACAAAGGAATGCTATGCAATCCTAAAGAACAATGATGAGTTTACAAAACATATTAGAATATGAATGGATATGGATGGCATACTGCTGGGTGAAATAAGTCAATCACATAAGAATAAATATTGTATGATCCCCCTTTTATAAGAAGACAGTAATAGATATATACCCACTCCTCATTTATCAATGTGCTTAGTTTCTAAAGACTAGATTGTTATGTGAAATTGGCATTATGTGAGAGTTGGGGGACATGCCCCATCTTTGGTGCTAGTATCCCTCCCCATTGCTCACCACACATCAGGCACTCCTGTTTTTCTCAGGATGCACATAGCACATCAAGACCCCTTTTCCCACCAGGCTTTCCCCATCACCACATAGCCCATGGGTGTTATTGTTGGTAATGATGGTGTGGTTAGGAGTTGCCTGCTGCCTCCTGACATCCACTTGGGTGAGGACTCCACTCTTTCTCTGTCTACAGCCTCGTGGTGCCTCATTCACGTTCCATCAGTCCCAGCTCTGCAACCCTGTATGAACTCATTCCCTGTCCCTCCCTTTCTGGTTCCCCCTACCAACCTCAACAACACCTGCATGCCAGCAATCATCATCCTACATCCTCTATGGCAGGAAAAAGACATCTCAAATGAATGGCAGATGGTGTCCCATCGCCCGTAAGCCGCCATCCCTCATGTAGACCAATTATTGCTGGGGCCTGTGGTATATTCTGGTAGCATAGTGCCTAAGGCACTTGACTGCTAACCAGAAGGCTGGAGGTTCAAACCCACCAGCCACTCCTCGGAAGAAAGGTTGGGCAATCTACTTCCGTAGTGATACTGCCTTGGCAACCCAAGGAGGGGTCACTATGAGTTGGGGTCGACTCGACAGAGTATGACAACAACAACAACAACCATGGTATATTGCTCACGGTGGCCTGCAAAGGGTGCTCTGGGTCTGGCCACAACATCATGTGGGGCTTGGACCATCAGAGGTACCACCTGAGAATTTTTCAAAAGTTGTAAATGAGAAATGTCAGATAAGATAGTTGATAAGTGAACAGTCGTATATACAGAGACCAGTATTCATTGGTAGCTGCCAAAGCTGGGTTTGAGGGGAGGGAGAATCAGTTCCTAGAGCATAGATACTTATTATTTTTAGTGATGGGAAAAGTAGCAAAGAAGTGGGTATAATGAGTACAGCTTGACCAAAATAAATGATGCCACTAAGAAGCACTCTCACCACTCATCTGTCAGTTTGTCATACTTTGGTGGCTTCCATATTGCTGTGAGGCTGGAGGCTATGCCACTGGTATTTCAAATACCAGCAGGGACACACATAGTGGACAAATTTCAGTGGAGCTTCCAGACTAAGACAGACTCAGAAGAAGGAAGGGGCCATGCATTTCTCAAATAATTGGCCAGTGAAAATCTTATGAATAGCAGTGAAACACTGTCTGATATATTACCGGAACATGTTATGAATAGCCCTGAAACACTTTCCAATATAGTGCAGGAAGATGAGCCCCTCAGGTCAGAAGGCACTCAAAATACAACTGGGGAAGAGCTGCCTCCTCAAAGTAGAGTCAACCTTAATGATGTGGATGGAACAACACTTTCAGAACCCCAACTAGCTGATGTGGCACCATACAAAATGGGAAGAACAAGCTACAAACATCCACCAATAATGAGAAGATGTTATGTACGAAGTATGAATCTAGGAAAATTCCAAAGCCAAACCAAATTCACTGTTATCAAGTCAGATCCAACTCATAGCGACCCCTCCTTGGGTTTCCAAGGCAGTATCACTATGGAAGATCGTCCAACCTTCCTTCCGAGGAGTGGCTGGTTTGTTTGAACAACGAGCCTTCTCGTTAGCAGTCAAATGAAGTTGTCAAAAATGGAACATATAAAGATCGGTATCTTAGGTATAAGTTAGCTGAAATGGACTGGTTTTGGCCATTCTGAATCAGACAACCATATGATCTACTCTGCTGGGAATGACAAATTGAAGAGGAATAGCGTGGTATTCGTTGTCACAAAGAACATTTCAAGATCTATCCTAAACTACAATGCTATCAGTGATAGGATAATATCCATATGCCTACAAGGAAGAACAGCTAACACTACTATTCTTCAAATTTATGCACCAAACATCAAAGCCAAAGATAAGGAATTTAAAGATTTTTACCAACTTCTGCAGTCTGAAATTGACCAAACATGCAATCAAGATGTGTTGATTATTACTGGTGATTGGAATGCAAAAGTTGGAAACAAAGAAGAGTTACCAGTAGTTGGAAAATATGGACTTGGTGAAAGAAATGACGCTGGAGATTTCATTATAGAATTTTGCAAGACTAATGACTTATTCATTGCAAATGCCTTTTTTCAACAACACAGAAGGCAGCTATATATGTGGACTTTACCAGACAGAGTACACAGGAATTAGATCAACTACATCTGTGGCAAGAGGCAATGGAGAAGCTCACTATCTTCAGCCAAAACAAGGCCAGGAGCTGTGGAACAGACCATTAACTAATCATATGAAAATTCAAGTCGAAACTGAAGACAATTAAAGCAAGTCCATAAGAGCCAACATATAACTTTGATTGTATACAACCTGAATTTAGACACTATCTAAAGAACAGATTTGATGCATTGAACACCAGTGACTGAAAACCAGATAAATTTTGGGATTCCATCAAGAACATCATCCATGAAGAAAGCAAAAGGTCATTAAAAAGACAGAAAAGGAAGAAAAGACCAAAATGCATATCAGAAGAGACTCTGAAACTTGTCTTGAATGGAGACAAAGCAAATGGAAGAAATTACAAGATTAAAGAGCTGAAGAGAAGATTTCAAACAGCAGCTCGAGAAGACAAAGTTAATTATTATAATGAATATACAAAGACATGCAGTTAGAAACCAAAAAGAAAGAATACACTCAGCATTTTCCAAGCTGAAGGAACTGAAGAAAAAATTCAAGCCTTGAGTTGCAATATTGAAAGATTATATGGGCAAAATATTGAATGATGCAGAGAACATCAAAAGAAGATAGAAGGAATACACAGATTCATTGTACCAAAAAGAATTGGTTGATGTTCATCTTATTTAGGAGGTGGCATATGATCAAGAACCAATGGTATTAAAGGAAGAAGTAGAAGTTGCACTGAAGGGAGTGGCTAAAAACAAGGCTCCAGGAACTGACGGAATACCCATTGAGATGTTTCAACCAATGGATGCTGTGCTGGAGTCACTTTCTCATCTATGCCAAGAAATTTAGAAGATAGCTACCTGGCCAACTGACTGGAAGAGATCCATATTTGTACCCATTCCACAGAAAGGTGATCCCATAGAGTGTGGGCATTATCGAAAATCATCATCAATATCACACACATCACACACAATTACAATCTTGCTGACGATATTTCAAAAATGGTTGCAGCAGTATATTGACAGGGAATGTCCAGAACTGGAAGCTGGATTCAAAAGAGGATGTGGAATGATGGATATCATCGCTGATGTCAGATGGATCTTGGCTCAAAACAAAGAATATCAGAAAGTTGTTTATTTGTGTTTTAGTGACTATGCAAAAACATTTGACTGTGTGGATCATAATAAATTATCGATAGCATTGAGAAGAATGGAAATTCCAGCATACTTAATTGTGCTCATGAGTAACAGAACAAGGGAATAGTGCATGGTTTAAAATCAGGAAGGGAGGGTGTCAGGATTGTATCCTTTCACCATACTTATTCAATCTGTATGATGAACAAATAATCTGAGAAGTTGGACTATATGAAGAAGAACACAGCATCAGTATTGGTGGAAGATTCATTAACAACTGCGATACACAGATGACTCAACCTTGCTTGCTGAAAGTGAAGATGACTTGAAGCATTTACTGATGAAGATTAAAGACTACAGTCTGTAGTATGGATTACACCTCAACATAAAGAAAACAAA
>NW_006922596.1:63027-65635 GCF_000298275.1 Orycteropus afer afer
AGTGGCTGGTGGGTTTGAACCGCCAGCCGTCTGGTTAGCAGGCAAGTGTCTTATCCACTATGCTACCAGAGCTCCCATCTAGGTGTATAGCCATACATATGTATTGGTAAGTACAGATGAGTACATATGTGTGCAAAGATAGAAGTATTTATATGTAAATGTATGTGCTGATGAATGTGTGTGTGCATATATATTCATAGAGGATACAGTTGCAGAGAATTCACAAACATAACCAAACACCTGGCAAAAATGGTTTAGTAGGTTTTGAGGCTTAGGAAAATTAGTTTCATGGGGCAACTCAGTCAATTGGCATCACAAAATTCATGTTCTGCCTCCCAGTAAGGTAAGTTATTTCTAAGGTCTTAAAAGCTTGCAAATAGCCATTTAGGATACAACTATTGGTCTCTACTTCTTAGGAGTAAAAGATAAAGAAGGAAAGAAAGAAAGAAAAAAGAGTGTCTCAGAGGAGAAACTAGTGTTTCTAATGGACTACACATGCCATGGACTCATCTACCCTGAGACCAGAACTAGATGATGCCTAGCAACCACTTCCACCTATTGAGATCATTCCACAATAGATGGACCTGGAAAGAATGGGAGAAAAACATAGAAAAGAACTCAAATTCCAAAGTCCAGACTTACTGGACCAGTTGAGAATGGAGGGCATCACTAAGAAAGACTATTGCTCTGAGATACTCTCTAAAACTAACATAGAAACTATTCCTTGAGGTCACCTTAAGGTGAAATAATAGATTGCACACAAAATAAAGGATTTTAACTATGAGAACTTTGCCCCGTTTTTTTTTTTCTTTTAAAAAAGTACATGAGAGCAAAAAGTTAACAATTACTCTGTAGCAAAGATGAGAACACAAGGAAACCAGAATACTTCAAATGGAATAAAACCAAAACCAAAACCAAAACAAATAAAAAAACTCACTGCCGTCGAGTCGGATCTGATCCATAGCGACCCCTCCTTGGGTTTCCGAAGCGGTATCACTATGGAAGTAGGTTGCCCAACCTTCCTTCTGAAGAGAGGTTGGTGGGTTTGAACTGCCATCCTTCAGGTTAGCAGTCAAATGCCCCAGGCACTATGCCACCAGAGCTCCTGGAAATGGAATAAGCAGAATGCAATTAAAGAGAATATTGACACACTGTGAAAATTTAACTAATGCCACTGAATAATTTGTGTAGAAATTTTCAAATGGAAACATAATTTCCTCTGTAAATTTTCACTGAAAACAATAAAATATTAAAAGAAAAATAAATAGAGAACCCAGAAGCTCACTGAGACTCTGACTTAGCTCAGAGTAGCTAATTCAGAGAAAGGCTGTGAAATCATCTGATTTAGGAAGACCTCAGTTCTGGGTGGCTTCTGGTCAGGGAATGGCTTCACAGGCAGTTGATGAAGAAGGACAGAGTCCTTCTAGCTTGTGACCTAGCCCAAGGAATAAATAGAGGGAGTCTGACAGGTCTGAACTGTAGGGAGTTGTGCAGATTCCTGAGTCCATGGACAGTACGCAATGACCTGGCCTTAGGTGGCCGAAGATGTTTTGACTTGGCTCAGCATTGCTGGGGATGAAGTCTGACCTAATTTTGGGTAGTTAGGGTGAGAGAGGAAGTGCCACAAAAGTGGCTGGAGAGGAGAAATGGAGATGTGGGAAAGTGATGTCAGGGTCCAATTCTAGGCAACAATTGGATTCATGTGGATTCTTACCACACAGTTGGCAAAAAAGGTGAGGTTTGCCCACCTTACCCCTTTAGCTGCATACCCATTATGACTTCTTAGGACTGCATGGGATTCCAGAGGTCAACTTTCCAAATACCCAAACTATTGTAGCCCAGATGGCCTGAGTTTCTCTTAGAACCAAAAAAAAAAGAACAAAAAGTCCCAGTTCTCCAGCCTTGTTCTTTGTGAAATTCATTTGGTTTGCTCCAGTGTTTAGTACAACAATCAAAGTTTCTCCTCAGTCACTTTAAACCCAAGGGAAAGTCAAACCTCACACAAAGGAAAGAAAAATGTGTGTGGGTGTGATTGAAGGGTGCTTTTCTTACCTGGCATATGAAGGTAGAGTGAATAGTTGTGCCATCCCAGGCAGAGCTGGGAGACTGACAAAGCAGATTCCTGCATTCTCACTTCTGAGAGTATTCTAAGAGGTAACACACAGAGTTACACACTATGACAGATTAAAGAATTTTTCTTTTCCCTAATATTTTTTTATGACTAAAAAAAGTTCATAACACAGCAAACTAAAATCCTGCTTTCTGAGTCAGAATTAGAGACAGGAGACCCTTAAGAAGTCCCTGTAAGTGGGAAAAGAATATTTTCTTTAGGTCTCTGGGATTAAAAATAAAAAAGTTCAGTAGGGCAAGATGTTTATAGACTTTTTAGGTTTCTCTGGGAAATCTTTCTGTTTCACTAGATAGAGATATCTTCATATCCTGTTGGCCTTGAGTGATGTGATGAGGTGACTATGTATTTTTTTTTTTTAATTTTATTTTGATTTGGGTGAAGATTTACAGAGCAAATTAACTTTTCATACAGCAGTTCACATACACTTTGTCTCATGTCATTGACCAAAATTTACAATACAACAGCTCCCCTCCCACT
>NW_006922596.1:69845-72200 GCF_000298275.1 Orycteropus afer afer
CCAAGATTATCTTCTGTGTCTGTGTTAATTGGTTTCCCTTTTCTTTGTTGAAGAGGGTCTGTGCAATCCTTCTGCCTAGTCCGCCATCTTGCTGGAACTCTGACTATGTATTTTGAGACCAAAGTTTTAGAGGTATGACTAAAAGTTCCCCCATTGGTATGAGAAATGCCCACTTTATTTGCATCTTCTTCCCAACTAATTTTACAGCAACTTTCAGGGTGCAAGATGTGTCAAAATAAAGTTCTAACTTAATAACTAACCTCATAACTTAGAAAAATTTCCCTACCTCCAGGTTCAGATGCAGAATAGACACCCAGGAAAGAGTAAATTTATTTTAACCAAGTAACCATTTACATTTACTAATCAAGCATGACAGGCATTGTCTAATTTCAATGAGATAGTAATAGCTGACATTTATTTAGTATTTACATATACATACATATAATCATTTAATAATCTCAACAATCCTTTGAGGTAGGTATTGCTATTATTCTCATTTGGTGGATAAGGAAATTGATGCAAAAAGAGTTTAAGTAAATTGTCCAAGGTTGCAGAGTTAGTAATTGATGAAGTTATAAATTGAACACAGGAACCTAGAACCTCTGTTTACACCTACTATGCTAAATAGTAGTGGAAATAAACAGTGCCTGCAAAAAAAAGATTAAATTCAAGGCAGGATGTAATAAGCACGGACACAGAATCACTGAAAGATTAACATAGGAAACCCCAGAATAATACTGAGCAGATCCTGAAGAGATAGCATGATGGACTTGAGAGATGAGTTGGGGTTGTACAAGGAGAGATAGGAAGGGCACTCTATGTAGGAATCATGGCATAAGCAAAGGTGTATGGATTAGAAAGAGTAAATCATATTTGAGGGACTTCAAATAGTTTGGTTTAACTAGAATATAAGATGTGAAGTGGGGAATTATTATTAAAATTATGTGTGACTCTGGATGCAGAGCATGCTGAGAACCTAGTGTAGATAGGGAGTAGGAGTAGAGATAAGGGTAAGGGGAGACTGAATTAGTGGGTGAGACTAACTAGGATAAAGACTGTCCACTTCAGAGCATTGGGTGTGAGGTGGAATGTGGAGTACAATAATTCAGGTAAAAGAATATGAGGTATACTTGAGTACAATACTATCTAGCATTGGGGTCAAAGGTATTGGAATCAAGGGGAGAGGGCAGAGACTAACAATGACAACTCTTGACCAAAGTGCTGCTTTTCACTGGCAATTGGTAGAGTAAAAGGTGGTTGGGGGCTTCTCCCTTGACTAGTATGCCCCCAACATGTTTTTCCTTAGCTCCAAAACCATCCATGCTTCCTAGTGCCAATATCCAATATAAAACAGACAATACACTAGGCACTGAGCTGAGGTTTCAGATAAGGTGAAAAGCAGAGAAGCAGTCATATGGATCAGGCGCTATTGCCTACCAGCTAAAGCTTAGGATAGGGACAGAAAGGCCAGGGGTGGGGTGTGGGGAGAGCAGGGAGGGTTTGTAGAGAGACAGAATATCAAGGTCCCTCGCACAAAGTTTGATCTGGCAGCCTGACACTCATATGGGGGGTGGGGTGTCAGGAGGAAAACACATTTGATAAGGGGGAATGATAGTGTAATGACTTCCCTAGTACCCTGCACCAGAACACTGTGGTGCAGCAGCAGATTATTTTCAGCCTCTCTGTCCTTCTCCCTACACGACCACCTACCCACCATACCCTACACACAAACACACACACAAACTTGCTTCACTTACTATTGAGGAAGGAGCATTTGATACCTTGCCAGGCTGACCAGGTTGGGATCTATTGGTTCCAAGACTGGGCAAGGCTGAGTCTTGTGATTATCCTGTCTCAAGTGGGAATATATTAAAAAAAGGAGGTGACTAGACATAAATGTCAGAAATGTAAGATATATAATAAATTGGATGAATCTCAAAGGCATAATGCTGAGTGACATTCTCAAAAAAAAAAAAAAAAACTACAGTGATGGACAACAGATCATTGACT
Source organism: Orycteropus afer afer (assembly GCF_000298275.1). Lineage (NCBI taxonomy): Eukaryota > Metazoa > Chordata > Mammalia > Tubulidentata > Orycteropodidae > Orycteropus > Orycteropus afer. The sequence goes on from NW_006922596.1 coordinate 71,856, forward strand.
GCAGAGTTTAGGGGGAAGGAGGAAAAGCATGACTACAAAGAGGCAGAACAAGGGAATTTTTTGACGGTTTGGAATTGTTCTGTATCCTGTTTGTAGTGGTGGTTACAAGAATCTATGTATGTGTTAAAACTCACAAAATTGTACATCATATAAAACAATACTAATGTTTCTAAATTTAAAGAAGAAGAAAGAGGTGGCAGTTAGGCAGATATGATGTCTTCAGCTACATTGGGAAGACAGTGCCCTATCTACATATTCCATGTTGTTGTTGTTGTTGTTAAGTGCCGTCGAGTCGTTTCCGACTCATAGCGACCCCATGCACAGCAGAACGAAACACTGCCCGAT
>NW_006922596.1:72405-72941 GCF_000298275.1 Orycteropus afer afer
TTTTTTTTTTTTTTTTCTGTAATAAAAGACAAATAGTTTAGCCAACTTAGCAGTATTGTTCCTCATCATAAATTAATAATTTGTTACCTTGGTTCAGTCACATGTGAACATGGTCAGAATCAATTAGTGTCCTGAGTTTAATTAATTATACCTACAGATTTAAAGATCAGACTTTGCAGGTTCTGTTTAGCAGGCCATGATGAATGTGGCAGAGGCTCCACACTTGAGTCTGCTCCATAAGAAATGGAAATAACCTAAATGCCCATAAACAGATGAATGGATAAACAAACTATGGTACATACACATAATGGAATACTATGCAACATTAAAGAATGTTGAAGAATCAGTGAATCACTTCATAACATGTATGAATGTGGAGGACATTATGCTGAGTGAAATAAGACAATCACAGGACAAATATTGTATAAGTCCATTACTGTAAAAAGTCAAGGAAAGGGTTACACAGGGAAGGAAAGGAAGAGATAGGTTTGATATGGGTGTAAGGTTTTAATAATAATAATAAATTATATATATAA
>NW_006922596.1:73801-75391 GCF_000298275.1 Orycteropus afer afer
TTTATAATCCTGGGACTGTGCCATTTTACTTGTCGACCTTGGGTTTGTCAACCTCAGCAGCCAGCAGCTGTCTGAGTGAAGAAAGCCTCCAGCTTCAGTGGGCCAGGAGCAAGAGGCAGAGCTGAGGTCAAGGGGCTTTCACCCAGCCCCTAAAGCTGGCACTTTGAACTGGGGACTTCTACCCTCCTAAACTGTAAGAGAATAAATCCTTGTTTGTTAAAGTCATCCACAGATATTTTCTGTTAGAGTGACACTCACTAAAACTCATTGCCATTGAGTCGATTTTGACTCATGGCGACCCCTCTTTGGGGTTCCAAGGTGGTATCTCTACGGAAGTAGATTGTCCAGTCTTCCTTCTGAGGAGTGGCTGGTGGGTTTGAACCACAAGCCTTCTGGTTAGCAGTAAAATGCCTTAGTAACTATGCCACCAGAACTCCTTGAGGGGCACTAGAGACCAAAACAAAGGGTGTCTAAGAGCTATAGTCTCGGGGGTTCCACCATTCTCTGTCAGACCAGTAAGCCTGGTCTTTTTTTTTTTTATGATTTTGAGGTTTCTTTCTCATTTTCTCCTTACCCCCCAACTCTATCGAGGACCTCCCAATAAATCCCTTTCAGAGAGGTCCTCAGTGGTAGCCTGGCACCATCTATTTTTTCTTCTCTCATGGTCATGGAGGCTGGGGTTCACGTGGTCTGTTAGTCCTTTGGACAAATTGCATCTTTGATTTTCTTCACTCTTCTTTGCTCTGGACAGGAAAAGACCAATAGTTGCACCTTAGATGGCCTCTCACAAGCTTTTAAGACCCCAGTGGCTGCTCACTAAAGTAGGATGTAGAACACTGTCTTGTGGACATGTTATGCCAATTGACCTTGATCTTCCCCAAGACTATGGTCCCGAGCCCTTATGCCCAGCAATTTATTCCCTCAAAGTGTTTGGTCATGGCTAAGAAGATTTTATAACTTTTTGCCCTGTAGGCTCTACTATATTCATGGATATATTTACAGCATATATAAATACATATGTAGAAATATCCTCTGTCAAACCTATATATATTCATAGGTGCAGTCCCATTTACCTTCCTAGCTTTTTTCAGCTTGAGTATCTATGTATCCACTCAAACATTACTACTATTATTATTTTATACGTGTCTCTTACCTATCTAGCAAATTTCCCTCCCCTCCCCTCCCCTTCCTTCCATGAATTTTTACAGCAGTGGACTTATACAATATTTGTCCTTCTGTGATTTACTTATTTCACTCAGCATCATGTCCTCCAAGTTTATCTACTTTATGAGGTGTTTTGTAGATTCTACATTATTCTTCGGTATTACGCAAGAGCATAAACTCTATTGTGTGTATGTGCCATAGTCTGGTTATCCTTTCTTCTGTTGAGGGGCATTAGGTGGTTTCCAACTCTTTGCTATTGTGAATAGTGCTGTGATGAACAACAGTGTGCTTATCTATTTGTGTCTCAGTTCTCACTTCTTCAGGATATATATCTAGTTGTGGGATTGCTGGATCATTTTTTTTTTCTATTTCCAACTTTTTTATTTATTGTGATTTGGGTGAAAATTTACAGAGCAAATTCACTTT
>NW_006922596.1:76226-76705 GCF_000298275.1 Orycteropus afer afer
ACCAAAGTAGGAGGTGGAACAATGTTTTGTATGGTATGTTATGCCAATTGAGCTTGATGTCCCTGCTACTATGGTCCCAAGCCCACAGGTTCAACTACTTGGTCCCTCTTGGCAGCTGGCCGTGACAAAGCAGTGACCACAACCTTGCTCCTTGTCAGCTCTACTATACACCTGGGAATTCTGATCATTCACATAAACTTATAGGACCATTGTCTGCCAATCCTATACATGTTCTTGGATATACTCCCCACTTCATAGACATACCTAATAGTTCAACTTGCCCACCCATCTGTCCACCCATTTACCCATGTTTGCCTTCATGGACAATGCAGTACTGTATGTGCAAAAGGGTTCATCTTTGTTGTCTGTACCTCCCATGTAACTCTCGATGTCTTTCTCATCCTCAATGCCACCATATTGCTCAATCATATTTGGTATATTGCCCTTCTCTTCACCAAAATCAATATTTATCTCTATCT
>NW_006922596.1:81997-82702 GCF_000298275.1 Orycteropus afer afer
TCTTGTTGAACTTTACCATTATATGTTTGTTGGCCACCTATATATTTTCTTTGGTGAGTTGTCCATTCATGTCTTCTGCCCATTTTTTAATTGGATTGTCTTTTTGATGTTGAGATATTAGTTTTCTTTTTACTTTAAGATTTTGTTTACATTCAATGTTATGCTTTAGTTTCACTCTCCATTTACCATACCCAACCCTAACCCAGTCTCCTACCCTCCCTGCCCAGTAACCCTCCCCCTGTGCCTTTCATAGTTATGTACTCCTGTTTGTCCTGCATTTCCTCCATGTGAATTCTGACCCTCTGCTTCTCCATGATCTATGCTCTAAGGGATGTATTTCCATAGAGTATGTGAGTGTGTCACCCTGGGTTGAGTGGTCTGCATGTTTATCTTGTTAACCATTGGTCTGATGTTAAAGTTTTCTTTAAATTTTAGAGTCAAGTCATTGCCAAATATATTTTCTCAGTCTGTAGGTTTTCTTTTTACTGTTTTGGGGAAGTCTTTTGATGAGAATAAAAATTTAATTTTTAGAAGGTCCCATTCATCTAGTTTAACTCCTGCTGTTTGTGCATTCTTGGCTATGTTCGATGGTCTGTTTATTCCACACAGTAGGGCCTCTAAGTTTGTCCCTATTTTTTCTTTAATGAACTTTATAATTTTAGGTTTTACGTTTATGTCTTTGATCCATTTTGAGTTAGTTTCTGT
>NW_006922596.1:84142-84947 GCF_000298275.1 Orycteropus afer afer
GACTGCTAACCAGAAGGCTGGCGGTTCAAACCCACCAGCCACTCCTCGGAAGGAAGGTTGGGCAATCTACTTCTGCAGTGATACTGCCTCAGAAATCCAAGGAGGGGTCAACAGAATTATTTAAGTAGGATTGGGGTGTCACTCTTATCTGAAGGTTTTATAGAATTCCCCAGTGAAGCTGTCTGGGCCAAACATTTTTGTTGTTGTTATTTTTTTTAATGAGTTTTTTTTTTTTTAATTGTTGTGGCTCTTTTGAAATATTCTACTTCAGTCTGAGGTAGTTTAGATAAGTAATATGTTTCTAAAAATGTGTTCATTTCTTGTAGGTTTTCAGATTTGTTGGAGTACAGTTCTTCATAGCATCCTGACATTATCCTTTTGTTTTGGTTCATTCTGTTGAGATGTCACCCATTTCATTTTTCAGTCATGCTATTTGCATCTTCTGCTTCTTTTCCTTTGTTAAATTTAGCAGAGGTTTGTCAATTAATCTTTTTGAAGAACCAACTTCTAGTCCTGTTGATTTTATCTTCTATTTTCTGATCCATTTCTTTCTGCTCAAATATTCATTATTTCTTTTCTTCTGGTTACAGTAGGATTTTTTTTTTTCTCATTTAGCTGCTATTACTTCCATAAAGATTTACTGCCTCAGAAACCCAATAGGGAGTCACTATGAGTTGGAATTGACTTGATGGCACTGGGTTAGGTATTTCTGTAATTGGTGGGGATGTTGGGTCAACATCAACATATTGATGTTGGGTTAAGGAGCTCTGGAGCTGTAGTGCCACCTAGCCAGAAGTTTGGTGGT
>NW_006922596.1:85701-86411 GCF_000298275.1 Orycteropus afer afer
TTGGTAGCTGGGCACCACCTAGTTTTTCTCGTCTCAAGGGCCATCATGTCCTAGGGCTGATTGCTTCTAAATGCCTCTTTTTCTTTTTTTGCACTCTCCTTCACTTCTGATAATAGGAGACCAATAGCTCCATCTTAGATGGCCGCTTGAAAGCTTTTAAGACCCCAGCCATTACTCACCAATGTAGGATGAAGAAGAAAACATTTATGTATTTTGTTATGCCAAATGAGTCTAGTGTCCCCCAGTATGATGGTCCTGAGTCAGTAGATCTATTAGATCTCTCTCCCACAGTGTCTGGGAGTTTGTGAGGGATTACTCTTTGTCTGCCTTCTGTTGTTTCTGTAAGGATTGCAGGTATTTTGTATCACTGGTATCTGTGCAAGATTAGCCTGCATTTACACTATCCTTGGTCTAGAGTATACTCCTGTTCACTGACCCCTATCTGATCTTTTCAGATGTTTATGTGTTTATCTGTACCCTGGTGTTTGGTGTTAATGGTAATGTACTATTGTGGATATACTGGTTAGTATTAGCACTGTCATCTATCTCTTATGTGCACAATTCGGTGTCCTCCCTTTTCCTAATGTTATCATGGTGGTCATAGACTCTTTCTATACATCCCTCCCCTTACCCACGAGCAGACATATGCACACCTATTTTCATCACAGCACAATTCACTATAGCAAAGAGATGGAAACAACCAAAATGCC
>NW_006922596.1:86906-88661 GCF_000298275.1 Orycteropus afer afer
CAGACTGTGCCTTTTTACTTGTCAACCTTGGGGCTTCTCAGCCTCAGCAGCCAGCAGCTGTCTGAGTGAAGAAATGCCTCTAGCTTCAGTAGGCCAGGAGCAGGAGGCAGAGCTAGACCCCAAGGTTGAGGGGCTTTCACACACCCCCTAGAGCCTGGCACTTTGAAATTGGATTTAAAGTCTTCAAATTGTAAGAATAAACTCCTGTTTATTGAGGCCATCCCATTTGTGGTATATTCTTGTCAGAGAGGCACTAGGTAACCAGAACAAAAGGGAACTCACTTTGTAGGTTACTGTGATGAGGAGGGAAGAGGAAGGATTAATTTTGGGCTAGCTGGAGCCCACACACTGTTTCTTCTTTTTTGATGTTTGCATTTATTGCTATATATAGCCCTCCATTCACTGATTTTACCGTGTCACAAAGAGTTTGGTATGTTGTGTTTTCATTATCATCTGATTCAAGGAGTTTCTTAATTTCCTTTTTTAAAATATCTTCTATTATCCAGTAGTTACTCGTTGTTGTTGTTGTTATGTGCCCTCGAGTGGGACCTTACTCAGGAGGGTGTTATTCAGTTTGCATGTGTTTGCTTTTTATCCTTGATTTTCCTATTGTTTACTTCTAGTATTATAGGATTGTGATTTGAGGAGATGCTTCACAGTGTTTTGATATTTTCAAATTTGTTGAGGCTTGCTTTGTGGCCTTAACATATGTTCTATTCTAGGGAATATATCATGTGCACTGGAAAAGAATGTATATTGTGCTGCTGCTGTTGGGTGATATGCTCTGTATATGTCTGTATGGTCAAGTTGGTTGATTATACGGTTTAGTTCTCCTGTGTCTTTGTTTAGTTTCTTTCTAGTTGTTCTATTCTTGAAAGTGATGTATTAAAACTTCCTACTTTTACTGTGGAGTTGGCTATTTGTTTTTCCAATTCTGATGAAGTTTGATTTATGTATTCTGGGGTTCTTTCTTTGGGTTCATTTATGTCCTCTTGTCTGATAGATCCTTTAATCATTATGTAATATCCTTCCTGGTCTTTTATGTTGTTTTTGCCTATAGTCTATTTTATCAAAAACTACTATTGCCACTCCTGCCCTTTTTTGATTGCCATTTGCTTGATATATCTTTTTCCAACATTTGATGTCCAGTTTATTTCTGTCTTTGTGTAAGGTGTGTCTCCTGTAGACAGCATATTGATGGGTTATGTTTTGTCATCCCTTCTGCTGTTCTCTTTCTCTTGATTGGTGCATTTACTCCATTTACATTCAGGGTAATTAACAACAATTATGAATTTATTACTGTAATTTTTGCTTTGTGTTTTTGTGTGGGTATATGTGTTGCTGATTTCTTTGTTCCATATAATTTTCTATCCTGAGCTTAATTTGTTTGTGGATTTTTTATTCATTTCCTTCATTATGATTGTATTAACTCACTGCTGTGGAGTCAGATCTGACTCATAATGACCCTTCCTTGGGTTTACGAGGAAGTATTACTACAAAAGTAGATTGCCCAACCTTCTTTCTGAGGAATGGCTGGTGGGTTTGAACTGCCAGCCTTGTGGTTCACAGTCAAATGCCTTAGGCACTACACCACCAGAGCTTCTATTGTTGTTGTTCTGTTGTTGTTGTTGCTGTTGTTAAGTGCCGTCGAGTTGTTTCCAACTCATAGCGACCCCATGCACAGCAGAATGAAACACTGCCCGATCCTGCGTCAGCCCCACAATCCCTGCTTATACTCGAGCCCATCATCGCAGC
>NW_006922596.1:89054-90503 GCF_000298275.1 Orycteropus afer afer
TCCTTGCTCCTCAGCACTTGATACAGGTCCTTCGCAGTTGACTTTCACTATGCTACACATCATCTAATGTCCTGACTGCTGTTTCCATTGGCATCAATTGTAGAACCAAGCAACGTGAATTCTTTGACAACCTCTATTGTTCTATTAGTATTTGCTAAGTATCTGTGCCTTTTGTTTATTTTGATGATGTTTATTAATTTTCTGTGAAGTTATCCTGTGAATAATTATTTTCTTCCAAAGTTTAAAAGTCTGTTTTATCTTGAAATCATCTTGACTTCCTCTCCATTTGGAAGTTCTGTATCTACACTATTTATTCCTTTTTGTTTTATTTTGTTTTGTAGTTGTCATCATTTACCAATTGATGTATCTTATTCTCTGTTTATAGTCTTGTAAGTTTATTTTACTTTGAATACTTCTATACCTTGGTTGGTTTCTGGGATATGCAGTCATATGTGTTAATTATCGGTTGTTGTCTGCTGTTGCTGGTTCCTTTCCAAAGGACTCCCTTTATCATCTCTTGTAAGGTTCGTCTGTTTTTCACAAATTCCCTTAATTTCTGTTTATCTGGAAATGTCCTAATTTCACCATCATATTTGATGGACAACTGTGATGGGTATATAATTCTTGATTGGCAATTATTTTCTTTCATGGTTTTATATATGTCATCCCATCACCTTCTAACCTGCATGGATTCTGCCAAGAAATCAGAGATTAGTATGACAGAAAGGTGGGAAAAAATCATTTAAAAATAAACAAATTAGGGCCCTAATATATGGTATAAATAGGCTATCAAACTCTCAATTATAACCCAAAATGCACAAACAGCAGAAGAGAAACTAGATGAATGGGACTTTCTAAAAATTAAAATTTTATATGCTTCCAAAGACTACTCCAAAAGAGTCAAAAAGAGAAACTACAGATTGGGAAAAAATGTTCAGCAATGACATATCTGACAAGGAACTTATCTCTAGAATTTATAGAAAACTCCAACACCTCAACAACAAAAAGAAAATAATTCAATTAAAAAATGTGCAGAAGACATGAATAGACACTTCAGCAAGGAAGATATTCAAGCGGCCAACAAACATATGAAGAAATGCTCATAGTTATTAGCCACTAGAGAGATGCAAATCAGAACAACGAGATACCAGAAGAATTCAAAATAGAGTCTCATCAGTAAGCACCACGCTATTTCCCTCTAGTATCTAAGTGCTTGAAAAACTAGGTACAGCAGTTTGAATTAGGGATTTTGGTGCTCTGAACAGCTCACTGAATCAGAGTGCACAAAACACAGAAGAGAATCATAGAAAGGCACAGGGAGATTATTTAAGAAAGAGCTACCTGGCGGAGCATGGATGAGAGAGGCCATTGGAAACTTCCCTGGGGCAGTCACTGACTGGCAGGCAAGGGTGGCCACCTGAGATCCCTGTGAGCCAAGAAAGAAGACAC
>NW_006922596.1:91427-91878 GCF_000298275.1 Orycteropus afer afer
GACACAACATACCTGAATCAATAATAAAATAAAATACACCAGCTTCACCTTTTCAAAATATTAAACCATAAAACCAAAACAAAACAAATCAACACATAACCAGCAGCTAGAGACAACTTAAAGAGACAGCTCTCTACCAGATTCCAGGGGCTTAAGAAGATATTCTGCTTTTCAGTAACCCCAAGAACCCTCCGGACCAACATGACTGAAAAGGTGTGGCATTTTTCTTTTACTCTTATACCCCACACCTACTTGGTGAACGGAGGTACAGCCACCCCCACTCCAACCCACCTTTTGGGCCCACAGGAACTCCATCCCAGTCTATGTGCTCAGATGGAGCCAGGGTGCCCTGCCCTGTCCTCCGCTGATATTTTTTTTCTTTTTAATTTTTATTTTCTCTTCTCTTCTGGTGTTAATTTGCTTGTGTTTGTCTGTTTTAAAACTACTATTA
>NW_006922596.1:96678-97320 GCF_000298275.1 Orycteropus afer afer
ATATGCACACCCATGTTCATTGTGGCACTATTTACAATAGCCAAAAGATGGAAACAACCTAGGTGTCCATCAACTGAGGAATGGTTATCCAAACTATGGTATATACACACAATGGAATACTATGCAACCCTGAAGAGTAATGTAGAATCTGCAAAACTCCACATAACATGGATGAACTTGGCAGACATTATGCTGAGTAAAATAAGTCAATCACAAAAGGACAAATATTGTACTAGTCCATTATGGTAAAAGTCAAGGAAATATTTATCTATAGAAGGACATTTTCTTTGTTGGTTACCAAGGGTGGGAGGAGAGGGGATGGAATACTGTCAGATAGATAGAGATAAGTTTTGATTTGGGTGAAGAGAAAGGCAATGTACCAAATGTGAGAGATGAATATAGTGGCATTGAGGAAGTAGAGGCAACAAAGATGAACCCTTTTGCACTTACATTACAGCGTGGTCAATGAAGGCAAACATGGGTATATGGGTGGATAGATGCATGGACAGGCTTAAATATTAGGTATGACTATGAAGTGGGTAGTGTGCCCAAGAACATGTATAGGGTTGGCAGACAATGGTCCTATAACTTTATGTGTATGATCTGAATTCCCAGGTGTATAGTAGAGCTGACAAGGGGCAA
>NW_006922596.1:99405-100021 GCF_000298275.1 Orycteropus afer afer
GAATTTATATTGAACATTAATCTCATAGATTTTATACTATAATTGTTCAGAGCCACAGATCCCTAAATTCTAATCCTAGCTCTGACACTAAATATCAGTGGGACCTTGGAGAAGTTATTTAAAGTCTTTGGGCCCCAGGCAACTCATGTGTAAAAGTGGTATAAATCTAACACCTACCTCACAGGAACACTGAGAGTATTAAATGAATTAATGTATGCAAAACATTCAGCACAATATATGGCAGTTACAAGCTTGGGTTCTAGACTCAACATTTAGGGGCAAGTTTTTTAATCTGCTGTGTTTTTGTTTCTTCATCTGAAAAATGAGGGCACTGAATAATGATACTTTGAAAATAAAATGAAACACACAAACAAACAAACCAACAAAAACAATGAGATACCATCTTGCCCCAGCAGTAGTAGCAAAGTTCAACAAGACAGAAAATAACAAATGCTGGTGAGGATGTGAAGAGATTGGGGCTCTCATACACTGCTGGTGGGACTGTAAAATGGTACAACCAATGTGGAAAGCAGTATGGCAATTCCTTAAAAAGTTGGAATTAGAAATACCATTTGACCCAGCCATACCATTACTAGGTATATATCCTAAAGAAGTG
>NW_006922596.1:102181-107950 GCF_000298275.1 Orycteropus afer afer
AAAATCAAGTATTTCCTTATGACAATCAATTATTATTTAAAAGTTAAAGTTTTATTCTTTCCTGTACCCAAAGGTATTTTCTCATGCCCAAATGCATTGGATGATTAATTAAATTAATATGTCTTACAGGAATAGCAAATAATCACTAAAGTACATCATTCTAAAAGATAATATGATTGTTAGGGTACATGATTCTAAAGAATGGTTTGTAAGGTATACTATTCTTAGGGCAAAACATGATCCCAGGAAAAGAGGTGAGCAAGCATTTTTCTGGGGCAACGTTCTGCCCAGGAACACAAAGCTGGAGCCAAGCAAGCATTCAACTGTAAGAGATGCCTTGCCTTCTCTTAGCTTTTGTTAGAACATGTGGCTTACAATCATGTGCTTTTGTTGGTCTTTTTCTTGGTCTCCAACATTTCCTCCCATTTTATTTTTTAAATGAAGTAAGTGCACTTCAGTAGTTAAGGGTCAAATTAAACACTGAATTAATCTTGGGAGCCAACAAATAAGAAATAATATAATTAAAAACATCATTACGTATGGTAAAAAAATGATATAAAAATGTAGGAATGCCCTTAAAAGGGTTAAGACTCATAAAATCATCAAGTATAGAATTTCCCACTTGGTTTGGGTCAATTATTGTTGCATGACTATCTTTTATCCTTTGAATATCTTTATGGAATTCTTGTATTTCAAAACTAATATTTGAATTATGCCATACTCCCAATATACTCATTTTAATTTTTTCCCGAGTTCAGAATCACTGAAATTCACAGGGTATGAAGTTACACATATATATTCATACCAATAACCACAATGTAATGCCTGCCTTACTCTTAACACTTCTAACTCATTTCCTATTGAATTTACTGCTTCCTCCAACATGTCTACTTTGAGTTTAAAATCCTGATCAATATTCCCTTGATCTACTAATGCCTTTACAGTGTTTTGGGCTATATCATTTGCATATTGGGCTGTCTGAATAGATGACTGTAAAGCAACAGCAGCCACTGTCATAGTAGTGATCATTGTGGCAAGAGCAGTTATGCCTGCAATCAAAAGTCCAATAAAGCACTAAGCCCTTGATGTACTAAGTGCAGTGAATGTGCTCCTGCTGAATTAAACCATCCGTCTGAAATATTAACTGATAAAGTTATATAGTTTGATTGTGTTAGTATTAATACAAATTGTTCTGTTGAGGTTAAGCACTGAGTTAACAAACAGTTATTACAAGTCACATTCCAATAATAGTATCCTAAAGTATTGTTGTTGTTATGTGCCATCGAGTCAGCCCCAACTCATAGAGACCCCTCCTTGGGTTTCCGAGGTGGTATCACTATGGAAGTAGATTTCCCAACCTTCCTTCCAAGGAGTGGCTGGTGAGTTTGAACCACCAACCTTCTGGTTAGCAGTCAAGTGCCTTAGGAACTATGCTACCAGAGCTCCCAAAATATCATTAGTTTCTGTAGTGATACTGCCTCGGAAACCCAAGGAGGGGTCACTATGTGTTGGGGCCGACTCGATGGCACATAACAACAACAACAACAACATAGTAGTAGTAGTATTTGCAGTACAATCTATATTTATGCACTAACATAAGGGCTTTGGGGGTGGAACACATGCTTGAATGTTGGTGTGATCTCCATGAGTATCTTTCCCAGTAGTGTCACTTCCAAAATAAGCAGAATGATTCACTGATCCCACAGCTGCAAATAATCTCCACACTCCTGATTGCATAGGTCCTTCTGGAACCTGTAAGATATTTTCAGGAAACCCTCCAGGAAATGCATCTGGTGTAAATTCTGAGTCTGGAACATAGTTAAGACCACCATAATCTCCCCAAACCAAAAGATACTGTGGATCCCAGTGTGGTTTAGAGTTAAATTACAAAGATAAATTCACTTCCCTAGAAAATGGCAAATGACATTTAAACCAAGGTCGGTAACCTCAATTTTCTGAAACATTAGGACAATATGATACAGGAGGTTTTATTTGATTATTTGGGTTAATATCTACATGACTGCCATTAGTAGAGAATTTTGATATTCCCCAATATACATGTTTAAGTGGTGAAAGAGAGTTGCCCAACTCCAAAGGTTATATAAAACCAAGAAAATTTTGAAGTACATGGGAACTATTTTTCCCAGATACTCAATGCATTTTTGGTACTAATTTAAGACAAGGTAAGGGACTATAATTATTTCAAGTAAAAAAAATTGGTATTTTTGTAGCAAGACCTGTATAATTCACTAAACTCTCTCCTTTTAATAATTTTCCTATGGATTCTCCACCCTTTCCTCCAAGCCACCAGGTGTCTTGTAGTAAAGACAGGAATATCAGGATCATAATATGTAGCAGGTTGTACCCAAGGTGGATGAAACAAATATGCCCAATGAGTTTCATTTGCTACAGGAGTAATTTGAATTGACAGCAATGCCACCATAGCTAAAAATATCATCTCCGGGGGCTGAGGTTGGTTTATACCTTGAACCATACTTGCAGCCTTATGAGATAAGGCTTTAATCTGCCTCCAAGTCAGCATCATTGCTGCTCTGGGCTGATGACTTGGTAGCCATCACCTTCTCCAACAATCCTGTAGTGACAGCTGTTGAAGTCAGTGCTGGATGTGATCCATCATGTAGGATGAGTCTCTCTGGTACCCATATGGGCTTGTTATTGTTTTCTGGAAAAACACAAGAATACCCTCATCCCCATGTTAAAAGTGAATCTGGTCCCTTTCATTGACCTGTCAATACATCCTTCCACCGAACTTTGACTGAGGTGGTATCTCATTTTACCTTTTAAAAAAATATCTGTCAGCAGCAGACTGTCCATCAGTGTCACAGTTCAAAATATTTAAACTATATAAAACATTATTTAATCTTTTCTTAGGGCTGTTCCAATATTCTCCTGTTACTCCCGTTTTTGTTTTTCTAAATAAAGTTTCATACTTTGAAGTTTTTTTCTACTATGCTTTGGCCTTGAGGGTTGGAAGGAATGCCAGTGGAAAGGCTGACAGAATAAAAGGAACAAAAATGTAAAAAAAAAAAAAAAGATTTACTTGTGTAAGCCAGGGAATTGTCTGTTTTTAAATGTTTAGGAGGTCCACAAAAAGCAAAACAATGTAATAAGTGATGGATAACATGTTTTACCATCTCGTCTGTTAAGGCTGAAGCCACAGTAAATCCAGACTATATACTACAGTAACATGTACAAAAGATTGTTTTCCAAAAGAAGGTATATGGGTGACATACATTTGCCAAAGATTGTTGGGTCGAAGGCCACAAGGGTTTAAGCTATATTGTGATACAGGGAGATGTACATTGCAAGAACAGTTTTTTTTTTTTTTTAATTTGTCTAGCTTGTTCTCTAGTAAGTTGGAACTGTTTATGTAAGCCACCACTATTTTGATGAAAAGAATCATGTGATTGGATAGCTTCCTGTACGTTAAGGCAGAGTTTTTCATCTGCTCATTTATTTCCTTGAGTGAGAGGGCCCACCAAGGGGGTATGTGCTCTAATGTGTGTGATGTAAGATGGATGAAAGTGTTCCTGTACTGCCTTTTGTAAAGTAAAAACTAGAGTTAATAATTCTTCATTAGATGTATGTTTAATTTTGCCAGTCTCAACATGGGTAAGTAAATGAACCACATATTGACTGTCATCACAATATTGAGTGCTTGGCATGAGAAATCCTGAAAAGCAAGTAAAACAGCATAAGCTTCTGCCTTTTGTGCCGAAGTATAATGAGTGTCTTCGACTCTATCTTTAATAGAAGAGTGATATCCTGTTTTTCCTTTACTAGTGCCATCAGTAAAAACTGGTAAAGCATGGGGAATAGGATGATTAAGACATTTTTGAGGAAAAACCCACTTATATGACTCCATTACTTATAATAGCTTCTGAGATGGTCTATGATTGTCTAATTGAACCACAAATGCACCAGTAACAATTTGCCATTCAACATCATTGCAAATAAGGGTTTGTAATTGTTGTCTAGTATATGGTTGTGTATTATAGTTAAATCTATCCCTGTTAATTGCTAATGTCTATGTAATAATTTCTGAATACAAATAGCTACCATAGTAGGGTATGTAGTGATGGAATTAGAAAACTGACAAGGAAGATGAATCCATTCTATAACACCCTGGATTTGATATAACACTCCAGTAGGGCTCTCAGGTGTGGCTAAAATAATTCTCTGTATTGGGGTTGTAGCATCAATTTGGGTTGATTGAGCCTCTAGAATCCATTGTTCTACTAGGGCTAATTCTTGTTTTGCTTCCTCAGTCAAATGTCTGAGTGAGGTTAAATTTGGATCTCCCTTTAAGGTATCAAAAAAGAACTAAATTGTTGAGTAGTGATGCCTAGAAAAGGGTGTATCCAGTTAATATCCCCTAACCCTTTCTGAAATCATTTAAAGTAGTTATTTAAAGTAGTTAAAGTCTAATCTAAAAGTAATTTTCTGTGGTTGTACAGTTCTTTTGTCTATAATATTTACTAAGTATGAAAATGGAGCAGTTATCTGAACCTTTCCAGGAGCTGTTTTCAAACCATGACAAGAAAGCTGCTCGTTTAGATGTAAGAAAATCTGATTTAATATGTCTTTATCAGGGTGACTGCAAAGAATATCATCCGTATAATGGATAATAATGGCCTGTGACCAGACAGATCATGTCTGTTCTATTGCATGCGCTACAAAGTTTTGGCACATAGTAGGACTATTTTTCATGCTCTGAGGTAAAACATTCCAATGATATCACTTTGCAGGGGCTTGAACATTAATCTCTGGGATAGAGAGAGCAAATCTAATCTTATTTTGTGGTTGCAATGGAATAATAAAAACGCAGTCTTTTAAATCTAAAATTATTAAATGCCAATCAAGAGGTATCATTGTTGGAGAAAGAAGACAGGTTGTAATGGTCCCATAGTTCACATGCTAAGATTAAATAGCTCGCAAATCTTATAACATTCTCCATTTGCCAGATTTTTCTTTGTAACAAATACTGGACTATTCCATGGACTATTAGAGTGTTCAATGTGTCTGGCATCTAATTGGTGCTGAACAAGTTCATGTAATGGTGCAAGTTTCTCCCTGGATAGGAGCCACTGCTCCACCCAAATAGGCTCATCTGAAAGCCAAGTAATAGGTTCAGCCACAGGTGGGGGGTCATTGCAGTAGCCCCTACTCTAAAGGGTGATAGCCCAATCCTTTGCAACCATCATTTTCCCCCTGGTGAACTTGGATGGACTTCTCCCTGTTGAGTAGCCCCCAAGTCTTTATATGGGTCAAATCCTTGTGAAACCATCATATCAGTAACTTGGGCTGTTGGGCTAAATAATAAACTCCCATATTGCTTAATATATCCTGTCCCCATAAATTTACAGAAATTTTTTCTAAAACATATGGTTGAAAAATACCTGATTTTCCTTCAATGTCTTTCCATTGTAACACTGCACTGCTCCTAGAAGGGGTAGAGACTTTTCCTAAACCTCTTAAGTGAGTGTCTGCCACTTCTAGTGGCCATTATTGGGGCCAATGATGTTTTGCGATTACTGATATATCAGTTCCTGTGTCAAGGAGTCCCATAAACAATTTGCCATTTATATAGATACTCAACTGATGTCTATCTTTAGTGACTTGTTGAATCCAGTTAACTTGAGTGCAATTAACATCTGTATTTCCAAATCTATTTTCTTTTTTGAATTATTGTTATTATATATTGTGATTTGGGTGAAAATTTAAAGAGCAAATTCACTTTCCATACAA
>NW_006922596.1:108050-119088 GCF_000298275.1 Orycteropus afer afer
CTTTCTCCCATGATTGATCTCCCCAAGGAGTGTATCTACCTCAGGTAAATGTTCAACTCATATGCCTGTCTTTTGCTTGGCTGGAAGCCATAGTTGTGGGTTCAATTCCAGACCTGAAGGGCAGCTAGGGGCCATAGTCTCTGGGGTTCCACCAGGCTCTATCAGACCCACAAACCTGTCCCTGCCCCCCCTTTTTCCCCAAATGTCCAAATCCATTTTTGCCTCTTAGTTTATTTGAATATACTCCAGTTCTAACAGTTGGTAATAGAATGAGTTGAGCTATTTTAGCCCCTTCAGAAAAGCTAACAATTTTTTGTTACCCACACTATTACTTTAATTTCTCCCTCATAATTCTCATCAATAACTCCTGGTACTATCATAAATCCTTTTAGAGTATTTCCACTACAACCCATGATAATTTCCACTGTCCCTATAGGGAGTGGTCCAAAATTTTCTGTTCCAATTACTTGAGTACCTATTTCTGGAGTTAGTACGATTCGGGTGGGGGCACATAGGTCCAGTGCTGTGCTTCCCTGGGTTGTGTGGCAAAGGGACACAATGGAGAGTCGCTTTGCTTGGGCGTGATCACTGATGAAGTGAGGGAAAGAGTTTGCACTTCCCTGGGTTGCGTGGCAAAGGGACATAGTGGAAGGTTGCTTTGCTTGGGCATAGTTACTGATGGAGTGATGAAAAGAGCCACCCATAGTGTTTTTCGGGGCTGGAGTAAGCCCTTTGAGAAGTTGTTTTGAAAGAGGCTTTCTATTAATATCAGGTTTTGATCTGCACTCAGAAGATCAATGTTTTCCTTTTTTACATTTTGGACATATTCTTGGAGTTTGAGAAATGCCAGCTGAATTATTAGGAGGGTTTCTCTTTTCTAATTTCTTTGGACATTGTTTAGCAATATGTCCCATTTTGCCACAGGTATAACATACCCCAGATATTTTTAAATTAGTTAAAGCAGTAGCTAAGATATTTGCAACATGAGTCTGAATGCCTACATCCTGACACTTTCGAATCATATCAGTTTTAGTCATTGTTTGTTTTGATCCAACCAAAGCCTGTTTACAAACCTTGTTGGCATTATCATAAGCCAATTGTTTAATTAAAATATTAGCAGCCATGCTATCACTAACACTCTGGGACACTGCTACACTTACCCTATCCACAAATTGTTCAAAAGATTCTGTAGGCCCTTGTATAATTTTAGTAAAACTAGAGTTATCAGGTCCCTTTGCTGGTAGCTTAGACCATGTATGTGAGGCTGCAGCTGATACTGATATTGTTGTAAGGGATAGGTTAATTGAGTTGTGACATCTCGAAACTGTCCAGTACCAGAAACCATTTCAAAATTAATGGGAACATCATGTAGCTGACTTCTCAAACTTTTCTCTGTACAAGAACATGAACATACATTTTCCACATCAAATAATCTCCTCCCTCTAATGCAGTTTTAGCCAGCATATACCAATGATAAGGACACAAAATTTCCTGAGTAATAGTTTCTGTTAAGGTTTTTACAAATGGTGCCGTTGGCCCACAAGTGGCAGCAGCCTGCTTCAAATCTTTAAGAGTTTTAAAGGAAAAGGCTTTATGTCCTCACATTTGTTGATTAGTCTGCTGGTCTAAATACTCCCTTACAGGGAACACAAGTTTCAATTCTAATGGAATGTCCTCATCCATGGCTCTTGTCTTTTGAACCATAGCTTGTATAGGTGACAAAGGAGGCAAAAAAGATGTTAAACAGTTAACTGGCTTCCTTGAAGGAGGAAAATGGTTAAATGGTGGAGGAAAGTAAGCACTAGTGGCATCGTTACAGCTGAACCAGCTTGATTTAAAAATGGATTCAAAAAGGGATGAGTTTGACCTAAAAATGGATTCAAGGAAGGATATAACTTTTCCTCCTTCTGAGGGTTCAGTTTCTAATTTTTGCTTAGTTATTTCTTCTTTCAATTTTAACTCTTTTAGTTTAGGATCTGTTCTGGTTACCTAGTGCTGCTCGGACAAGAATATACCACAAATGAGATAGGCTAAACAAACAGGAGTTTATTCTTACAATTTGGAGGCTTTAAGTCCAAGTTCAAAGTGCCAGGCTCTAGGTGCTAGGTGAAAGCCCTTCAACCTTGGGGTCCATCTCTGCTTCCTGCTTCCTGTCCACTGGAGCTAGAGGCATTTCTTCACTTAGACAGCTGCTGGCTGCTGAGGCTGAGAAGCCCCATGGCTGACAAGTAAAAGGCACAGTCCTGATGTTACCAAACCACATAGCAGGCCGTTAATTTATGTCCATTGTAAGTCCCAAGGTTGGCAGAGCATAGCAGGCTGCTGAGAAATGACATGACTACATGCAGGGTCCAAGAGTGCCATAGGCTAGAGACCATTACCAAGGTTTCTCCTTATATACAGAAGCAGACCGCAGACCACATCCCAAAGGCAGCTACTCAGCTGCTTGTGGTAAATTCCACCATGGAGTTGATTGCCAGTCTCATCATGGGGAATAACTACCACCAGCTGCCCAACCACTTGACCAGGCCCAGCCAAGGTGACACACAAACCACAGGATCTATATCCACACTTTTTTCCTTTTCCACTTTAGGATATATGCCCACACTTATGCCCTTATCCAATTCTAGGCACAGCTTTAAAATGCTCCAAAGAGAAAATACACACCCTGGAAAATCCTCTGGCCCATCTTCTTTTAAACTCTCATTCATTTGTTGGCCAATGGCTTCCCAGGTGGTTAAATTAATCGTTCCTTCCTGAGGAAACCAAGGGCAACAGTGATCTACACACTGTAAAAATTCCTCTAACTCTTTGTTGTTTTTATGTGCCATCGAGTTGGACCCGACTCATAGTGACCCCTCCTTGGGTTTCTGAGGCAGTATCACTACGAAAGTAGATTGCCCAGCCTTCCAGAAAAACCTCTAGCCTGAACTAATGCCTTAAGAACAGAAATATAACGATCCCTTTCATGGGATCCAAAATTCCCCATGTCAGCCTGGGTTAAAGAAAAAACTTATTAAGTTCACCCAAACTCACCCTTTTCTTGTTATGGAGCTCCGCTTTCCTCCAAGTGGGGTGTCCTCTCAAGGCCTGCTGCCACTCCACTTCAGGCCCCACGTTGGGAGCCAAATGCCACGTTTGGCAAAACCACACAGGGCTTGAAATGAAGTGACATGAAAGGATTATAGGTTTAAGAGAAATGGGGGCCAGGCGGATGCCCTGGGTATGATGTGAGAGTGATCCCTGATGCATCTGCTCTGCTTTATTTATACACAACTTCATGATGACATCATTATTCTTGGTATTTCCTTAGTACAATCAAGTATTCAATCAAATATTCTTCTACAGTAAAATGAAATATTTCCTTATGACAATCAATTATTATTTAAGTTAAAGTTTTACTCTTTCCCATACCTAAAGGCATTTTCCTATGCCCAAATGCACTGGATCATTAATTGGGTTAATATCTCTTACAGGAATAGGAAATAATCACTAAAATACATCATTCTAAAAGATACTATGATTGTTAGGGTACATGATTCTAAAAAATTGTTTCTAAGGTATACTATTGTTAGAGCAAAACATTATCCCAGGAAAAGAGGTGAGCAAACATTCTGCTGGGGCAACGTTCTGCCCAGGAACACAAAGCTGAAGCCAAGCAAGCATTCAACCATAGAAGAGGCCTTGTTTTCTCTTAGCTTTTGTTAGAACATGTGCCTTGCAATCATGTCCTTTTGGTGGTCTTTTTCTTGGTCTCAAACAGTTCTGTAAGAATTCCCAGGTGTATAATAGAGCTGCCAAGGGACAAGGTTGTAGTCTATTCTTGAGCACAGCCAGCTACCTAGAGGGAGTGAGGAGTTGGACCAGTGGCCTTGGGACCATAGTCGCAGAGGACATCAAGCTCAATTGGCATAACATACTACACAAAACATTGTTCCACCTACTTTGGTGAGTAGTCACTGGGATCTTAAAAGCTTGCAAGCAGCCATCTAGATGCAACAATGGGTCTTTCCTCATTCAGAGCAAAGAAGAATTAAGAAAACCAAAGATTCATGGAAACAATTTCTCCAAGCTACTGGTACCCCATGTGATCCTCAGCCTATATGACTATGAGACCAGAAGAATTAGATGGTGTCCAGCTACCACTGTCAACCACTTGGAGGAGGATCTATGTAGGAGATCTCAGATAGAGTGGGAGAAAAATGTGGAACAAAACTCAAATCATTTGGGAAAAACAAAAAGGGACCAGGTTTGCTGGTCTGATAGAGCTTGGTGGAACCACTGAGACTATGGCCCCTAGCTGCCCTTCGGGTCTGGAATTAAACCCACACCTATGGCTTCCAGCCTAACAAAAGATAGGCATATTAGGTGAAAATTTACACTACGTAGGTAGATACACTCCTTGGAGAGAACAATCATGGGAGGATAGAAGAGCTGGGTATACACAGGCATATAGCTCAGGGAGCAGGAGCATATGGAGCGAAGGACACAGGGAAGAGATGACTATGGGGAAAAAGTGGGACAGGAGCAGTTGCATTATGGTAAACTGTAGTCAATGTCATGAGACAAAGTGTATGTGAACTGCTGTATAGAAAGTGAATTTGCATTGTAAACTTTTACCCAAATCACAACTAAAAATAAAATAAAAATAAATAAACAAACCAAAACACAACTGGGGTGTCAGGGCACCTGTTTTGTGTTCTTGTTGGCCAAGCAGGTGGTGGGGAGCAGGCTACGTTTTCCTGGTACTAGTTCCTGCCTCCCCAGAAGTCAACTAGGAGTAGAGCACTTGATTCGTGACGAGTTCCTACTGACTGAAAAGACATTTAGGGCAGGGCACCTGGATCTGGAAAACTTTCCTGCCAGCCCAGTCTGTGGTGAGAACAAGGGGCCCAGTTCAAAAAAAAAAAAAAAAATTCCTGCCAGCTCAAAAAGCAACTGTGGAGAGGGTGTCTTGTCTCAGAAAAAGTGCCTGTTGCCCCAAAAGGCAGCTTGTCACAGGACCCCTACTCCCAGTGAAAGTTCCTGCTGTCCCAAATGGGGACTTGGTGTAGGGCACCTGGTACCATCAAAATTTTCTGCCATCCTAAAATGCTCCTGGGAACATGGCAGATGATCACAGAACTAGTTCCTTGCTACCTGCAAGGCAATTGGAGAAAGCGTGCCTTCACACAGTAAAAGTTTCTGCCAGTACAAAAGGTGATTGAGAGTGAAGCACCTGGTTCCAGAGAGAGTTCCTGCTAGCTCAAAATGTGGTTGTGGGCAGGGTATCTGGTTGCAGAGAAAATTCTTGCTCTCCCAAACATAACTGAGCACAGGGTCCCATTCCCAGAAAAAGTTCCTGCCATCCCAAAAGGTGGCAAGGTATAGTGTACCTGGTCTCAGAGAAAGTTCCCACTGGCCCAAAAGGTGACTGGGAACAGTGTGCCTAATCCTAGGACCAGCTCCTGCCTACCTGGGCTGTTGGCAGATGTTGGCAGGGCTCCCAGTCCACAATGGAATTCCTGCTAGTCCAGAAGGTGGGGAGTGTGTGGGTGATGGCCAGACCTTGATTCACTGGGAGGCTGTGAGGTAGAAAGGAAATAAGGGGAATATCATGCTTTTATGGTAGTCACCCACCAGTCTGGTTGCCTGTGCAGTCCTGGCAAGCAGATCCAAGTATCAGGTTGCTGCCCGAATTGGAATGATGCTTGCAAATATTCAAAAGACCTGCACCATCAGGCCGGCCAGTAGTCCACATCTCCATTTGTCTCATCATTCATTATTTTCATTCAGGTTCTTCTAGTTATCGGTATTGAATCCACTTCTTATCTTTTCCTTCGAAGTTCGGACTTCCAGGATTGATTTTTTGTATCTGTTTCAACTGGTTTCTTGTTTCTTTGTTGGAGAGGGTCTGTGTAGCTTGTCTGCCTATTCCAGGATTGTGTATGTATTAGTATTTACCTTTGTTGCTTTCAACTCTTATGCTCTTTTGAGATATAAAAGAGATTAAACGAGCAAGAAAGAAAGCACAAATGGGGGAAGAGAGATACCAAACCACAGGAAAATCATCCAGGAACAGAAGCTCAAAAGAGACAAAGAAATTTCAACAAAGCTAACAGAGAGAGAAGCCTTGTCCTACAGGTAGCATCCTGAATTTGGACTTCTAGCCTCCTAAACTGTCAGAAAATAAATTATTTTGTTAAAGCTACCCATTTTTGGTATTTCTATTATAGCAGCACAAGATAACTATGACATGTAGCTTTATAATAACTATTATATGTTATATGCTATGTGGTAGTTTCAATCCTCCAATTTAATTGTTTTTTCAATGCTATCTTTCCTATTCTTGGCCATTCTTTAGCTTTCCATATAAATTTTAGAAAGAATTTGCCAAATTCCTCACACATATGCATACAAATACTGCTGGGATTTTGATTAGAATTAATGCATGGAGTCTTCTGGTTAATTTGGTAGAAAATGACAGCTTGATATTAGAAATATTTCAATAATTCAACCTGGCATATATTTCCATTTAGGTTTTTTTTTTTTAAGTTTTGCTTATGATAATGTTTTATAGTTTTCTATGTAAAGGTCTTGTAACATCTTTGCTTAGATTAATTCCTAGGTATTTGTTGGTTTTAATGCTATGGAAATAATATATTTTAAAAAATATATTTTTACATTTTATGTTGCTAGTATTGAATTTTACATATTGATCTTATATCATGCCATTGCTAAATTCACTTATGAATTCTAAACTTTTCTCTGAAGAGTATTTTGAAATTTTATGTAACAATCAGGTCACCTGAACTTTTATTTCTCTCTTTTCAATTCTTACATATTTTTTTTCTTTTTAATTTATTACCATTTGGAGTCATTACCAAGAAGAGGACACAGCTGGCAAAAAGTATTGAGAAGCTGTCCTAGTTAGCTAATGCTGCTATAACAGAAATACCATAAGTGGGTGGCATTAACAAACAGAATAATTTTCTGTTAAGTGGCTACAAGTCCAAATTCAGGGTACCAGCTCTAGGGAAAAGCTTTCTCTCAATATGACAGCTCTGGGGGAGGTCCTTGTCTCTTTTCAGCTTATATTTCTTGGTTCCATGGTTAACTCTATGTGCCATCAATGTTCCCCAGTTGTTCCTTGCTGTTGTAGGCTGGGTTCTCTAGAGACTCAAAACCAGGGAAATATATATGGAGAGAGGGAGAGAGGGAGAGAGAGAGAGAGAGAGAGAGAGAGAGAGAGACACTTATCTCAAGGAAGTGTCTCATTCAGATGTAGTGCTCTGCAACTCCCAAGTCTATGGGTCAAACATGAAGCTGGAGGCATCTCCTGACTCATAAAGTTGCCAAGGCTAATAAACCCTAAATTCACTGGCAGTACAGCAGGCTGCTGACTTTAGAGGATAACAAATGCAAGACTGGCAGGTAAAATGGTAGATTTTTAGGCTCACAGGCTATGAAGGAAACAATCCCAAGATCAACAGGCATTTGGCAGGACATTGGTTCAAGTCCAGGAACTGGATATGATGAGGAGCTAGATGCAGGATCAAGATAAAACAAAGCCAGTTTCCCCAGCATGTCCATATATATATATATTGGATGCAGGCCATACCCCTGAAAAAACTTTCTTTCAGCTGATTGGCTGCTCAGAGCACAACTCATCATGGAAGTGATTACATTCTATCAGATCTCATCACGGGGGATGATTACATCATAACTGTAAAACCACTTAGAATCATGGTCCAACCAAGTTGACATACAACCTTAACTATCCCATTGGCCTAATTTTCTCTTTTATATATCAAAAGTAATTGGCTTAAGATACACTCACCTGTGATATGGCCTTGTTAAGATAAAGAAAATCCTATTTGGAAATAGGATTAAATCCACAAGTACAGATGTTAGGAGTAAAAGAAAAAAAAAATATATATATATATATATATATATTTGGATACAATTCAATCCGTAACATTCCACAATTCATCCACCTAAATTTCATGTCCTTATCACATATAAAACACATTCACCCTATCACATTATTCCAAAAGTCTTATGTCAACTCCAAGTCCAAAATCTCATCTTAATCAAGTATTGGTGAAAATCTGTCATATTCCATCCTACAACAAAATTCCATCAATGGACTTGGGAAACCTAGAGTACAAGTTATCTGATTCCAAAGTACAATGAAGGAACAATGCCAGGATGCACATTTCCACTACAAATAAGAGAAATTGGAAGGAAAGAAGGGGTCTTGGGTACCAAGAAAGTCCAAAACCCAACAGAACAAATTATATTAGCTCTCAAACTTGAAAATATTTCTCGTTCTCCAGAACCATGTGGGCAATGGCTCCACCTTCCAGACTCTGGGTGTTGGCTATGTTCTTTGGATTCTGAGTGGAGGTCCCTCAGCCCTAGGCAGAAACCCTCCCTTCTGTGTCCACTGGTACAGCAACTTTGTTCCATAGATTTTTTTGGGTCCCCATTCTCCTAATCTATCTGAGTGGCAACTATACCCTCTTAGTCTCAGTAGGCTCCAGTCTCCTGCCCCTTGGGCATGGTAGCCTTTCCTCCTAAACTATAGGTGTAGACCCTATACTCTTGGCCTTTAGATATTGGCAGTCATGTCCCCTCACATTTGGGCAGTGATAACATCCTGTTGGCCCACCTGAACAGCAGCCCCGCACTCTAGAATCAAGTTGGTGAAGATCTGACTCTTAGAAAACTAGGAGGCAACTTTTCCGCCCTTTCAAATGAAGGCAGTCGTTCCACCCCTTCAAATAGAGGTGGCCCTACCCACCTTGGTCCCGCCAACAGTTCTATTTATGTATGAACTGTGTCTGGGATGGTGTCTTCCTTTTCTAGGAGGACAACAGATATTTGCAACCAAATTGCCCCATTGACTTGTTTTGTGTCTGTCGAATTCCAGGAGGCAGGCAGCTTTCCTTCATTTCATACTGTCACTGTACCTTTCAGTCTAAGCTGATGGGATTTTTTCTTTGGTGGTTGAATAGACCCATATGTCACAGGCTTAATCTCTTTAACAAAGGATTGACTCACCATAACCTTGGTGAAATTCTAGGATTCATGTCTTTAACATGTACAACAGAATGTTCCAAATCTTTTAGGCCTGGTTTCATTTTTCATAATTGATTTTAAGACCATCTCTTTCCTCCTGCATTTTATTATAAGAAGTGAAAAGAAAGCATGCAGCCCCTTTAAGGTCTTGCTTAGATATCTTTTCAGCCAAATACTCAAGTTCATCACTCCTAATTTCTACCTCCCATCAAACATTCTGACATAATTCAGAAAAACCATTTGGCATTGAAGAAAAAGCATGACACTTCCTCTACTGTCCAATCACATGATTAGCATTTCTTTTTTTAATCCTCACCAGAAGCACATTTAATGCCCACATTTCTAGCAACATTCTGTTGATGAAGTCATATACATGCATTTATTAATGTTATAGAGATTTTCTCTACAGCTCTCCTCACTTCTTTCTATGCCCTCACCAGAACTGCTTTGACATCCATAATTTTACCAACAGTATCTTTAAAGCAATCTAGGATTTTACTATATGGCACCTTAAAATTCTTCCAGTCTTCACCTATTACCCAAATCCAAAACACTTTCACATTTTAGGTATTTTTTTAGAGCACACCCACTTCTGATACCAAATTCTGTGCTGCTACAACACAAATACCGTAAGTGGATAGCTTTTAAAAAACAGAAATTTATTTTCTCACAATTAGGAGGCCAGAAGTCTGAATTCAGGAAGGAAGGTTGGGCAATCTACTTCTGTAGTGATATCGCCTCGGAAACCCAAGGAGGGATCGCTATGAGTCGAGGCAGACTCCATGGCACATTACAAGAACAACAGTTCTAGAGGAAGGCTTTCTCTCGCTTGCTCTCTCTGTCTGTTCTGAGGGAGTGTCGTCTCTTTTCAGATTCTATTTCTTAGTTCTTTGATAATCTCCACGTCATATCAATCTTCCACAAATTTTCCTTGCTTCTGTGTCTAATCTGCTCTTTTATTTCATTTTATGATGGTTTGGGTGAAAGTTTACAAAGAAAATTCATTTTCCATTCAACAATTTATACATATTATGTTTTGTGACAGTGATTGCAAACCCACAATGTAACAGCACTCTGCCTACTTCCTCCCTGTATTCCCCACTTCCATTTGTCTTTCTTTCTTGGAACCCTTCCTGCATTCTCACCTTTGTTTTTGGGTAAACAGTGCCCTTTTGATCTCCTATATTCTAAGGAGTATATTCCTCCTTATTATCATTCACCTTATAGGTCTATCTATACTGATGGCTGAAAGTTGATCCACTGGGTGTGTTCAGTTCCAGGTTTGAAGTGTGTCTCAGGGGTTCCACCAGTCTCTACCACACCAGTAAGCCTGGTCTTTTTTTTTTTTTTTTAATGATTTTGACTTTTATTTCATATTTTTCTCCCACTCTATCTAGAAAGATCTTACACGATCCCAATGAGAGCAGTCAGTAGTGGAAGCTGGGCACTATCTAGTTCTTCTAGTCTTAGGTCAAGGAGGCTCAGGTGTGTGTGGTCCATTAGTCCTTTGGAATAGTTATTTACTTGCATCTTTGATTTTCTTCTGTCTTGTTTGCTCTGGATGGAGAGAGACCAAGAGTTGAATCTTAGATGCCTGCTCACAAGCTTTTAAGACCTTATTTGCTACCCAATAAAGTGGGATGTAGAACATTTTCTCTGTGGACTGTTATGCCAATTGAGGTTGCTGTCCCAAGAGTATGGTCCACAGGCCCCAGGCCCAGTGACTCATCCTCTCAGGGAGTTTGGTTATGGCTAAGAAGTTTTTAAAACTTTGCCCCCTGTATGCTCTACTATACTCATGGATATATTTGCAGCAGCACATATAAATACAATGTAAAAATATCCTCTGCCAAATGGATATATATACACACACACACATACGCATACACATACACACTAGTGTAATCCCATCCCCCTTCACATACTTGGTCAGCTTTCACATCTTTTTGTATCCATTCATTTATTGTTGTTATGT
>NW_006922596.1:120025-120835 GCF_000298275.1 Orycteropus afer afer
TCTCAATGTTATCCACAATTTGTTATGATCCACACAATAGAATGCTTTTGCATAGTCAATAAAACACAAATAAACATCTTTCTGGTATTTTTTACTTTGAGGGAAGATCCACCTGACATCAGATATGATATCCCTCATTCCACATCATCTTATGAATCCAGCTTGCATTTCTGGAGGTCCTCTGTCAATATCCTGCTGAAACCATTTTTGAATTATCTTCAGTAAGATTTTACTTGCATGTGATATCAATGATATTGTTTGATAATTTCCACATTCTGTGGGATCACCCTTCTTTGGAATGGGTATAAACCTGGATCTCTTCCAGTCATTTGGCCAGGTAGCTGTCTTCCAAATCTCTTGGCATAACCGAGTGGGTGCCTCCGGCTTAGCATCCGTTTGTTAAAACATCTCAATGAGTATTTCATCAATTCCCAGAGCCTTGTTTTTTGCCAATTCCTTCAGTGCAGCTTCAAATTTTTCCCTCAGTACCATTGTTTCTTGATCATATGCCACATGCTGAAATGGATGGTCATCTACCAATTCTTTTTGGTATAGTAAGTTGGTCTCTGTATTCTATCCACCTTTTTTTGATGTTTCCTGCACCGTTCAACATACTGCTCATGGAATCTTTCAATATTGTCTTTTGAGGCTTATTTTTTTTTCCCCTCAATTCTTTCAGCTTGAGAAATGCTGAGTGTGTTCTTCCCTTTTGTTTGCTCAAGGCAAAGAATACCAGAAAGAGGTTTACTTGTGTTTTATTGACTATGCAAAGGCATTTGATTGTGTGGATCATGACAAATTATGGATAAC
>NW_006922596.1:123281-127516 GCF_000298275.1 Orycteropus afer afer
TTAAAATCCAAAATGGTTGCCACTTGTAAAAATTCAAAATGGCTGCACCCTTGGTCACTTTAAATATCCAAAATGGCCAACACTTGTAAACATTCAAAATGGCTGTGTCCTCCAGACAGCAGAAAGTCCACAGCTCATGTTTTCTCCCTCCTTGCTGTTTCCCTTCCTAGTCATAGGCCACCAGAGCAGTTGTCCTTGAAGACCTGGGTGACTGGGACTAATCTTTAGGTCAATTCTCAGGTCCCAACACCACTTGGAAATATTCAGGCTGTTGGTCTCATCAGAGTAGCTGACAGTCTGCAGCTCTGTCTCTGTACTCACTGTTTTTGTTCAGGTTTTTCCAATAGTTGGTGCCTAATCCACTTCTGTATAGTTCCTTTCAAAGCTTAAGGTTCCAGGATTATCTTCTGTATCTCTGTCGAATGGTTTTTCTTTTCTTTGTTGAAGAGGGTCTGTGTCGCTTGTCTGCCTATTCCTCCATCTTCCAAATCTATTCTTTAAATGCTCTCTAAATTCAGGGGGGATATAATCAAGGTCATATTTTGGCTCTCGTGTAGTTGTTTTAATTGTGCTCAGCTTCAAGTTGAACTTTCATATGAGCAGTTGATGGTCTGTTGCACAATCAGCTCCTTGGCCTTGTTTTGGCCGAAGATATTGAGCTTCTCCATCACCTCTTGCCACAGATGTAGCTCATCTGATTCCTGTGTACATCATCTGGCGAAGTCCATGTATATAGCCACCATCTGTGTTTTTGAAAGAAGGTATTTGCAATGAATAAATCATTGGTTTTGCAAAATTCTATTATGCGATCTCCAGTGTCATTTTTATCACCAAGCCCATGTTTTCCAACTACCGGTGGTTCTTCTTTGTTTCCAATGTTTGCATTCAGTCACCAGTGATAATTATCACATCTTGATTTCATGTTCAGTCAATTTCAGACTGAAGAAGTTGGTAAAAATCTTCAGTTTCCTCATCTTTGGCTTGGGGGGTTGGTGCATATATTTGAATAACAGTAGTATTAACTGGTCTTCCTCATAGGTGTAAGGATATTATCCTATCACTGACAGCACCATACTTCAGGATAGATCTTGATACATTGTTTGTGATGATGAATGCTATGCCACTCTTCTTCAATTTGTCATTGCTGGCATAGTAGATCATATGACCATCTGATTCAAAATGGCCAAAACCAGTGCATTTCAGATCACCAGTGTCTAGGATATTGATCTTTATGTGTTCCATTTCATTAGTGACAACTTCCAATTTTCCTAGAGTCAAACTTTGTACATTCTTCACATTTTGAGTTGTGCCACATCAGCAAATGAAGGTCCCAAAAGCTATACTCTATTCATGTTATTAAGATCGACTCTACTTTGAGGATGCAGCACTTCCCCAGTCATTTTTTGAGTGCCTTCCAACCTGTGGGGCTCCTCTTCTAGAATTATACAATAAGAATTATACAATAAATAATGCAATAAGAAAATGGCAAAAGAGTGACATCATTTCATTGAAGAGAAATGATGTTCAATATCAATCATTTCTTCATTAAAGGATGTCCTTTGAGACAATGTTTCAGTGCTCTTCATAAAGTTTCCCAGTAATATATCAGACAATGTTTCACTGCTATTCATAGTGCCCAGTTCTTTGAGAAGTGGCTGGCCTCTTCTTTTTTCCAAGCCTGTCTTAGTCTAGAAGCTCCACTGAATCCTGTCCACCATGGATAGCCCTGCTGGCATTTGAAACACTGGTGGCATAGCCTCACAGCAACACTAAATCCCACAGTAGGACAAACTGACAGACAAGCTTGTCTCCCTTAGCTGTTCCAAGCTGCTCTACTCATTTCCTGGCCTTTGCTACTCTGCTCACTTACCTGTCTCTCCCCCTAGGGCACAAACACCCGCGGTCCACTGGTCCAAGGGCTGGCTTACTGCTGCCTGCCCCGAGAGGCTCCATGCATGAAAACACCCACCCTCCACTTGTCCTGGGGCTGGCTTACTGCATCCTGCCCCCAGGGTGGCTCCAAATACGCAAACATCCACCTTCTGCTGGTCCCAGGGCTGGCTTACTGTGGCCAGCCCCCATGGAAGCTCCATGCATGCAAACACTAGTTTGCCACTGGTCCCAGGGCTAGCTTACTCCTGCCTGCCCCTGTAGCAGCTCTCTGCAGGCAAAATACCTGCCTTCCATTGGTCCTGGGGCTGGCTGGCTTACATTCATAGATCATTGTTATTACTGTTATTGCAGAATTGTGAAACTATTTACCTTCATTACCTTTCACTCTTGTGCACCTTCCAGTGTCTTCCATTGCCTTAGTAATATTGTGCTAACCTCCCCCTTATATATTACCTTTCCCTACACCAAAGTTAATATAGGTTTACTTCCTGGTAAGTTTTCCTACCTTCTCCTCCCACCATCAAAGACTCTTTCTTCTCTTTTTATACCTCCAAGTGATTGGCTTAAGATATACTCTACACTGATATGGATCCATTAACATAATAAAGAAAACTCTATTCACAAATGGGATTAAATCCACATACTTATTAGGACTCCAACACACACACACACACACACACACACACACACACTTCCTGTACTGTAATCACTGTTTAAACATAAGTTAAATAATAATTGTTTATCCTGTTCTTTTCACTTCATAGAATATTAAAAAAAATATTTTCTGTGTCACTAAAAATTATTCTGAAATATATTTTTTCAAATATCTGAAAAATATTCCATTACAGGGATAAGGACAGGTAATGTATTTTATTTAAAATATTGAAATATTAAAGATTAACACCATATTTGGCACATAATGTGCACTTAACATATGGTTTTAGAATAAATGAATAATTTACTTAACATTTTGATATTCATTTTGCTTACAAATTTTTATTAAAAATAAGACTGTTGTGTATATTATTGGGGTGCCTTGGTAGATATTTTTGACGTATTTGAAATATCACCTTCCCTATGGCCCAAATCTAATAATAATAGTTATTTGCTGTCTCCCTCAGGAGTAGACTGACTCATGCTGAATTTCAATATCAAAACCTTACCTAGAAACCAACACTCTGACTGCTTTCTCTATGCCTACTCCCTGCCAAACTGAACTCATCATGGATTATTTTAAGCCTTCCATTACATTGGGCAGAAAAGCCACGCTTAGAGTCTGATACCCTTTAACTGCTTGCACAGAAAACTTGCCACCCATATTCCCTCTCTCCTCTCTCTCACCCAGAGATATTACCACTTTAACCTTCCCACCTTTATCACTACAGACAGGTAGCACAGTCTTAGCTTCCTGATACTAAGGCCTAAGAGAAATGCAAAGAAGCTTTTCTCCTTAAAATGCTGACATGTGCTTACCATTTTCTCCAGGTTGTAGGTGAAAATAAAATGGAAGGATGATAGCTACTGAGCTTAAAATAATCACACTACATCAAGAATATGGATTTTTATAACAGACATGAATTCCAATCCCTAGCTATGCGAATTGACTTATTCTCTCCATGCCTCAATCACCTCAATTATAAAAAGGACAAAATAATAATTGTATCTCATAGGGCTGCTTGGGGAGCTCTGGTAGCATAGTGCCAAAGGTATTTGACTGCTAACCAGAAGGCTGGCAGATCAAACTCACCAGCCAGTCCTCGGAAGGAAGATCGGGCAATCTAATTCTGTAGTGGTACTGCCTCGGAAACCCAAGGAGGGGTCGCTATGAGTTGGATCCAACTCGATGGCAGTGAGTTTGGTTTGTTTTCAAGTGCTACTTGAGCATTATTGAGACATGAGAAAGAACATAATAGTGTCCTGAATATAATCAGCTTTCATAAATATTAATTATGTATATTATTTTCAACATTGATTATTATACATGCATATGTATGTATGTAAGGAGTGCTGGTGGTGTAGTGGGTAAGGCATTTGGCTACCAGTAGGTTAGTGGTTCATATCCAACAGCTGCTCTGTGGGAGGAAGATGAAGCAGTCTACTTCCATATAGATTTACAGCTTTGGAAACCCAATGAGGGTCGCTAGGAGTTGGAATTGACTCATTGGCAGTGGTATATATGTATGTATATATATGTGTGTTCGGTCAATTTCAGCCTGCAGAAGTTGATATAAATCTTCAATTTCCTCCTCTTTGGCTTTGGTTGTTGGTGCATAAATTTGAATAATAGTTGTATTAATGGGTCTTCCTTGTAGGTGTATGGATATTATCCTATCACTGACAGC
>NW_006922596.1:127797-128566 GCF_000298275.1 Orycteropus afer afer
TATCACTGGTGACTGGAAAGCAAAAGTTGGAAACAAAGAAGAATCACCGGTAGTTGGAAAATTTGGCCTTGGTGACAGAAATAATGCTGGATCTCGCATGCTAGAATTTTGCAAGACCAATGATTTATTCATTGCAAACACCTTTTTTCAGCAACACAAACGGTGGCTGTACATATGGACTTCAACTGATGGAACACACAGGAATCAGATTGACTACATCTGTGGCTAGAGGCAATGGAGAAGCTCAATATCTTCAGCCAAAACCAGGCCAGTAGCTGATTGTGGAACAGACCATCACCTGCTCATATGCAAGTTCAACTTGAAGTTAAAGACAACTAAAACAAGTCCAAGAGAGCCAAAATATGATCTAGAATATATCCCTCCTGAATTTAGAGACCATCTAAAGAATAGATTGGATGCATTGACCACCAATTACCAAAAACCAGAAGAATTGTGGGAGGATATCAAGAACATTATCCATGAAGAAAGCAAGAGGTCACCAAAAAGACCAGAAAAAAAGACCAAAATGGATGTAAGAAGAGACTCTGAAACTTACCCTTGAGCAGAGAGTAGCTAAAGCAAATGGAAGAAATGACAAGATAAAAGAGATGAACCAAAGATATCAAAGAGCAGCTCAAGAAGACAAAGCCAATTAGTATAATGAAATGTGCAATGACCTGGAGTTAGAAAACCAAAAGGGAAGAACATGCTCAGCATTTCTCAAGCTGAAAGAATTGAAGAAAAAATTTAAGCCTCAAGTTGCAATATT
>NW_006922596.1:129716-130397 GCF_000298275.1 Orycteropus afer afer
CAATGGAAGCAGCAGTCAGGACATTAGACGACGTGTAGAACTGGGCAGGTTGGCCATGAAAGAACTCTTTCAAGTGCTGAGGAACAAAGATGTTTCCTTGAGGACTAAGGTGTGCCTGACACAAGCCATGATATTTTTAATCCCCTCACATGCATGTGAGAGGTGGACAATGAATAAGGAAGACTGAAGAAGAGTTGATGCTTTTGACTTGTGGTGCTGGCGAAGAATGCTGAAAGTACCATGGACTGCTAAAACAACTAACAGATCTCTCCTGGAGGAAATACAGACAAAATGCTCCTTAGAAGTGAGAATGGTCAGACTTTACCTCACCTACTTTGGTAATGTTGTCAGAAAGGACCATTCCCTGGAGAAGGATGTCATGCTTGGTGAGGTGGAGGATAGATGAAAGAGGGGAAGGCCTTGAACGAGATGGATTGACACGGTGGCTGCGATGATAGGCTCAAGTATAGCAGGGATCATGGAGGTGGCTGGGGATCGGGCGGTGTTTCATTCTGCTGTGCATGAGGTCACTATGAGTCGGAAATGGCTTGACAGCACCTAACAACAACATATGTGTGTTTGGATACACCTATACTCATTTATTTAGGAGCTCTGGTAGCATAGTGCCTAAGACACTTGACTGCTAACCAGAAGACTGGTGGTTCAAACCCACCAGCCAGC
>NW_006922596.1:131742-132618 GCF_000298275.1 Orycteropus afer afer
TCTGTTTTAAAACAACTATTATTATTATTATATTATTAATATGTTTGTCATTTTTACTATTATTCTTATTCTTCCCCTGGCAGGTCCTAGTTTTCAGCTTTTTTCTTTTCCCTGTTCCTGGTTGAAAATATTATTTTTTAATTTATTTTTTCCCTCTTTTTTTTTTTGTGCATAACCCCATTCCTTGATTTTCTTTTTGTGTTTTTCCCATTTTTTTCTTCATTATTCTCTTTTCTACATTTTTTCTCTTAGTGCCCTATCCCCAGATATTGCAGGTTTTCTTGTTTTTATCTTATTTCTCCCTTTTTTCTTCATTTGGTAACTGTTCCTCTTTGATTAAATGGTGTGTTTTTTGCCCATGTGCCTTTAGTTTTTTTAACGTTATTCAATTGTAATTTTTGACTAACTGACTGGGAGACAGCAACAGTCCCCATGAGACACAATTACACCCACACCTCCTGTAACTTCACTTAGTGAGTGAGAGCCACTTCCTCCTTCTCCACCAATGGGCCAACGATAAAAGACCACCGAGAAAAGCCTGAACCACCCTTGGGTGCTCTTCAGAAACAGTTAGCAGAGATCTAAATACAACAAAGCCATGATGCCTCAGAGACAACAGACCATCACAGTCCACACAAAGAAGCAGAAAAAAGTGGTAGAAACAAGGGAGCAGGAGACAGACCCAGAACACATCCCTGAGGAAGAACTAGCATGGGAACTCTCTGATAAGGAATTCAAAAGAATTATATTTAGGTATCTTCAAAGGATTGAGAGACAGATCAAAGAAAACACAGAAAAAACTTAGAAGAATTTTGGAAGAAAACAAAGGAACAAAATGACAAAATTAATGAAAAATTAGAAATGATTCTAAATCTA
>NW_006922596.1:133559-134253 GCF_000298275.1 Orycteropus afer afer
ATTCATAAACATAATGAGCTCAGCACAGAAAATAATATGGAATAAAGAAACTAGGGACACCATGAAAAAGCACATAACAAAATGACAGCAAAAAATTCAAACTTATAAATAATTACACTGAATGTTAATGGATTAAATGCTCCACTCAAGAGATGGAGAGTTGCAGATTGGACAAGAAAACAAAACCCATCCATTCATTGCCTACATGAGACACACCTTAGAGATAAAGACAAAAATAGATTAAATATCAAAGGTTGGAAAAAGATATATCAAGCAAATGGCAAAAGTAAGAGAGCAGGAGAGGCAATATTAATTTCTGATCAAAATGACATTAAGACAAAAAGCACCCAACAAGACAAGGAAGGACATTATATAATGATTAAAGGATCAATTGAATATGAATATATAACCATAATAAATATCTATGGACCGAATGAAAGAGACCCAAAATACATAAATCAGACTTTAAAAGAGTTGAAAAGCCAAATAGATGACCCCACAGTCATAGTGGGAGACTTTAACACACCACTTTCTTTGAAAGATAAAACAACTGGAAAGAAACTGAAAAAAGATGTAGAAGACCTAAACAATACAATCCACCAACTGGGCACTTCACCCAAAAGCAGCACAATATACATTCTTCTCCAGTGCATATGGTACATTTTCCATGATAGACCATATGTTAGGCCATAAA
>NW_006922596.1:134353-135077 GCF_000298275.1 Orycteropus afer afer
ACCATATGTTAGGCCATAAAGCAAGCCTTAATAAATTTAATAACATTGAAATACTGCAAAGCATCTTCTCAGATCATAATGTTATCAAATTAGAAATCAACAATAGGAAGATCAACAGGAAAAGAGTAAACACACAGAAACTGAACAACACCCTCTTTGAGAAAGACTGAGTAAGAGAAGAAATCAAAATTGAAATTCAAAAATTCCTTGAATCAAATGAGAATGAAAACTCAACATACCAAAATCTTTGGGACACAACAAAAGCAGCCAATTTATAGCAATAAATGCACACATCAAAAAGGAAGAAAGAACCAAAATCAACACTTTGAACCAACATCTCCAACAATTAGAAAAACAGCAAGAAAAGCTTACAGTCACCAGAAGAAAGGAACTAATTGAGATTCGAGAAGGAATCAATGAAACAGAAAATAGAAGGGCTATAGAAAAAAATAAAAAAGACCAGAAGTTGGTTTTTTGAAAAGATTAATAAAATTGACAAACCACTGCAAATTTAACAAAGGAAAAGAGGGAGAGAGTACAAATAACATGAATAAAAAACAAAATGGGTGACATTACCACAGAACCAACTGAAATAAAAAGCATAATATCAGGATTCTATGAAGAATTGGACTCCAACAAATTTGAAAATCTGGAAGAAATGAACAAATTTCTAGAAACACACCACTTACCTAAACTAACACAGATTGATGTGGAAAAGTTGAAC
>NW_006922596.1:136727-137491 GCF_000298275.1 Orycteropus afer afer
G
This sequence comes from Orycteropus afer afer, assembly GCF_000298275.1. Classification (NCBI taxonomy): domain Eukaryota; kingdom Metazoa; phylum Chordata; class Mammalia; order Tubulidentata; family Orycteropodidae; genus Orycteropus; species Orycteropus afer. The sequence goes on from NW_006922596.1 coordinate 136,729, forward strand.
GGGTCGCTATGAGTCGGGGCCGACTCGACGGCACATAACAACAACAACAACAACAATTCCATTACTAGGTATATATCTTAAAGAAGTGAGACCCATGACAAGAACAGACATATGCACACCCATATTCATCACAGCACTATTTACAATAGCCAAAAGATGGAAACAACCTAGGTGTCCATCAAGTGAGGAATGGATATCCAAACTGTGCTACATACACACAATGGAATACTATGCAACGCTAAACAATAATGTAGAATCTGCAAAACACCGCGTAACGTGGATGAACTTGGAGGACATTATGCTGAGTGAAATAAGTCAATAACAAAATGACAAATATGGTATTGGTCCATTATTGTAATAGCAAGGAAACATTTATCTATGGAAGGTCATTTTCTTTGTGGGTTACCAGGGGTGGGAGGGTAGGGTAGGAAACACTGTTAGATAGGTAGAGACAAGTATTGATTTGGGTGAAGAGAAGGGCAATGTATCAAATGTTAGTGATCAATGTAGTGTTATTGAGGAAGAGAAAGACAGAGAGAGTTACGTGGAAAGTACAGACAACAAAGATGAATCCTTTTGCGCATATACTATAGCGTGGTCAGTGAAGGCAAACACGGGTATATGGGTGGATAGATGGGTAGACAGGGTGAAATATTAGGTATCTAAGGCACTTGCCTGCTAACCAGACGGCTGGCGGTTCAAACCCACCAGCCACTCCTCGGAAGGAAGGTTGGGCAGTCCTACTTCCGTAGTGATACTGCCT
>NW_006922596.1:139911-140549 GCF_000298275.1 Orycteropus afer afer
ATCCATAATTTGTCAGGAACTCCACAGTTGAATGCCTTTGCGTAGTCAATAAAACAAGTAAACATCTTTCGGGTATTCTTTACTTTCAGCCAAGGTTGATCTGACATCACCAATGATATCCCTCATTCCATGTCCTCTTCTGAATCCACCTTGCATTTCTGGAAGCTTCCTATCAATATACTGCTGCAACCGTCCTTGAATTATCTTCAGCAAAATTTTATTTGTGTGTTATATTAATGATATGGTTTGATAATTTCCACATTCTGTTTGAATGCCTTTCTTTGGAATAGGCATAAATACGGATATCTTCCAGTCACTTGGCCAGATAGCTGCCTTCCAAATCTCTTGGCATAGACAAGCACCTCCAGCGCAGCAACTGTTTTTTTGAAACTTCTCAATAGGTATTAGTCAATTCCTGGAGCCTTCTTTTTTGCCTCTTCCTTCTGTGCAGCTTCAACTCCTTCCTTCAATAACATTGGTTCTTGATCATATGACACTTCCTGAAATAGGTGAATATTGACCAATTCTTTTTCGTACAGTGACTGTGTAGTCCTTCCATGTTCTTTTGATGTTTCCTGCATCATTCAATATTTTGCCCATAGAATCTTTCAATATTTCAACTTGAGTCTTGAATTTTT
>NW_006922596.1:140844-147419 GCF_000298275.1 Orycteropus afer afer
GTACATTTAGTTTCCTCCCCATTTACCATCCCCAACCCTAACTCAGTCTCCTCCCTCCCTGTGCAGTAACCCCCACCCCGTGCCCCTCATAGTTATGCACTCTTGTGTGTCCTGCATTTCTTCCGTGTGAATGTTGCCCCTCTGGTGCCCCATGGTTGATTGCTCCAAGGGATGCATTTCCTTAGAGTATGTGGGTGCATCATCTTGGGTTGAGTTGTCTGTGTATACATCTTGTTTACTATTGGGCTGAGAGCCAGCCCCTGGGAGGGAGTTTTATTCCAGGCCCAGAATGTATCCCAGGGCCATAGTATTGGGGGTCTCACCAGACTCCATCTGACCAGTAATTCTGGTAATTATTGAGTTTTTGGGTGTTGTTCCACATTTTTCCTCCCACTCTATCCAGGATCTCCAGATTTGATCCTTTTCTGAGTGGCTGGCATTGGTAGCTGGGCACAATCTAGTTCTTTCGGTCTCAAGGGCCATCATGTCCTAGGGCTGCTTACTTCCAAAGCCCTTGTTTTTTTGCACTCTTTTTCACTTTCGATGATAGGAGACCATTAGCTGCATCTTACATGGCCACTTGAAAGCTTTTAAGACCCCACTACTCACCAATGTAGGATGAGGAACAAGACTTTTATGTATTATATGTATTATGTATTATAATGAAATATGCAAAGACCTGGAGTTAGAAAACCAAAAGCGAATTCACTCAGCATGTCTCAAGCTAATAGAACTGAAGAAAATATTCAAGCCTTGAGTTGCAATATTGAAAGATTCAAAAGACAAAATATTGAATGATGCAGGAAACGTCAAAAGAACATGGAGGAATACACAGAGTCACTGTATCAAAATACATAAAAGTCTTGTTCCTTTCCTGTCTTTTTAATGACCTTTTGCTTTATTCACTGATGAGTTTCTTGATGTCACCCTCCAATTCATCTGGGTTCTGGTCATTGGTGTTCAATGCATCAAATCTATTCTTCAGATGCTCTCTGGTCATCGTCTGGCTCCTGTGGACTTATTTTAATTGTCTTCACCTTCAACTTGAATTTGCACATGAGCAATTGATGGTTTGTCCCACAGTCAGCTCCTGGCCTTGTTTTGGCTAAAGTTATTGAGCTTCTCCTTTGCCTCTTTCCACACAGATGTAGTCAATCTGATTCCTACGTATTCCTGCTGGCAAGGTACATGTGTATAGCCACTGTTTATGTTGTTGATAAAGGTATTTGCAATAAATAAGTCATTCATCTTGCAAAATTCTATCATACAATCTCTGGCATCATTTCTATCACCAAGGCCATATTTTCCAACTACCAGTAATTATTCTTTGTCTCCAACTTTTGCATTCTATTAATCAATAATAATCAAGACATCTTAATCACATGTTTGGTCAATTTCAGACTGCAGAAGTTGGTAAATGTCTTCAATTTCCTTGTCTTTGGTTTTGGTGGTTTGTATGTAAATTTTGTACATTAACTGGTCTTCCTTGTAGGCATATGGATATTATCCTATCACTGACAGTATTGTACTTCAGGATAGATCTTGAAACATTCTTTGTGATGATGAATGTCATGCCATTCCTTTTAAATTTGTCATTCCTGGCATAGTAGATCATATAGTTGTCTGATTCAAAATGGCCAAAACCAGTCCATTTCAGCTCACTGATACCTAGGATATCGATCTTTATGCATTCCATTTCATTTTTTACTTCCAATTTTCCTAGATACATACTCTGTACATTCCATTTTCTGATTGTTATTGGATGTTTGCAGCCCTTTCTTCCCATTTTGAGTGGTGCCACATTAGTAAATGGAGGTCCCAAATGCTTTACTCCATCCATGTCATTAAGGTCAACTCTATTTTAATAAGGCAGCTCTTCCCTGGTTGTATTTTGAGTGCCTTCTGGTGTGAGGTACTCATCTTCTGGCACTATATCAGACAATGTATCAGGGTTATTCATAATGTTTTCCAGTAATATATCAGGCAGCTTTTCACTGCTATTCATAAGGTTTTCACTGGCTAATACTTTGATAAGTGGATGGTCCTTTCCTTCTTTCCAGTCTGTCTTAGTTCCACTGAAACCTGTCCATTATGGTTGACCCCAGTGGTATTTGAAACACAGGTGATATAGCCTCCAGCCTCACAGTAATACACAAGCCACTACAGTACAACAAACTGGCCAATGAGGTAGTTACTATTATTCCTTGTTTATAGATAAGGAAATTAAAGATTAGAAAGGCAGAGTAGGCATTAGAAAGAAATCCTGAAGACTCCTGAGATAGAGTTTATTCCACTATTTTACAAATGGCATCAATTCATACATTCAGGTATCATTGAGAAGTGTTCTAGGCCCTGTGTGTAGCACTTAGGATGCAAAATTGAATAATTTCATACTTTTTTTCAAGGAGCATAAAATTAATCCAACAAAGGAAACAGGAAGGTACGTGGATGATTAAAATATAGAATGTTAGAAAATCCAAGATGGCAAACTAGGCAGAGATGCAATCAGCCCCTTTACAACAAAGACTGAAAACCAAGTGAAATAGATATGGATGACAATCCTGGAACACAGAGCTTCAAAGGAAAGGATAAATAAGTAGATCAAATACCATTTAGAGGAAGAGATTGAACAAAGACAATGAACAAGGAGGCATATGAGCAGTGAACTGCCATCTAACAGTGGTGAACTGCCATCTGACATAGTGTAGCTATTCTGAATTATTTCAAGCAGTGTTCCAACTGAAGCAAGAACCAGATAACCAACTCTGCTCGCTCAGGACTACACCAGCACTCACAACAGGGATCAGCAATTAGAGAGGTGTGGTCTCTCCCCTTACCCTGCACAACTTCTCAGTGAGCATTAGTATGCATCACCTACCCACATGGTAGCCAGTGAAATCTGGACCCCCAGTACTAGTACTGATATGCTTTTCCTTTCTTTTCTATTTTCTTTAACTTGCATCTTAGTTGTCCACTTCTTCCTTTTTATCCTTTCTCTTTTCTCTCCCTATTTTTAAATTTGTGTTTCTTTTTTAATTTGATACAACAGAGCAGTGGCCTCCCACCCCCCACCTCTGTGGTCAGCAGTTTTCATACTAGACCCTACCCAGTTGGTGGTGTGTGGTCCTGCAGAGCTAGCACTGTGTTTCTGCTGCAGCTATGTTTGGCAGCAAGTGCTTTGACCAGTATTGTGCTGTTTTTATTTTTCCTTCTCTTTTCTTTCTTCTCAGTTCTTCTCTCCACCCCCCTTTATTTCTTTTCTTTTTCTTCCTTTTTTTTTTAATCTTGTGGAGCAGGTGCCCTCCACCCACTGAATCCAAAGCCATCAAATTAAGTCCACACTCCTCTGCAGATGACAGTGCATGCTCTTGTGGGATGAGATCCACATTTCCGCTGCAGCTGTTTTTGGTGGTCAATGCTTGCACCAATACTGTACCACTTTTCTTTTTCTTTTGATATTTCTTCTTTCTCCCCCTTTGCAGTTTTCTTTTGTCCTTTTCTCTTTTTTTCTTTCTCCTTGTCCCCTTTTTTCTTTTTTTTTCTTATTCCATAAACCTTCACATTCAGTAGTGTCTGCCCCTCCTCCTCCACAGATGGCAGTGTGCACTCCCTCAGAGAGAGCACCACATTCCTACTTAAGTCATATTTGGCAGCTAGAACTTGCACCAGTGCTGCTTTTTTCCCCTTTTCTTCCCCTTCTTCTTAGGTCTTTCCTATACCCCTTCCTTGTTTTTTCTTCTTTTCTTTCACTTCTACCTCCCCTTCTCCCCCATTTTATTCTTTATCTCTTCTTCTCTGCAGTAATTTGGAGCCAGTGACCCTACCCATCCATAACAGGCACACCTGCCACCTCACCCAATGAGAGAGTGCTACCACTGGCTTCAGCACCACTGGATCAATGACAAATGGTAGCCAAAACCCACCCAGCCTGCCCTCAGGTGCTTTGCATGACCAGTGATCAGAGACTCATGTTCATATTCCCACCTGCTACCAAATCCACCTGTGGAGAGGTGGTGAGTGCCCCAGGGTGGCCAAACTAGTGAACAGAGTACCATGTCCACACCATTGCCAAGATATATTAAAACAAACAAACAAAAAAGGAAAAAAACAAAACCAAAGGTGAAACAAACCAACATGCAATCAACAACTTAATACAGTAACACCACAATGTCTCAGAAACAACATACAACTTCAAATCACATGAAAAATAGGACAAGGTGGTTCAAGCAAGTGACCAAAATACAAGACCAGAAAATATTCTTGAGGAAGAAATACTATTGGAACAACATGATAAAGAATTTAAAAAGGATTATATTTTGGTTGCCTTCAACAGATTGAGAAAAAGATCAAGGAAAGCACAGACAAAAATCAAGGAAAACACAGAAAAAAACTCTAGAAGTATAAAAAATATATATACAAGAGCAAATTGATAAAATAAATGGAAAATTAGAAACCATACAAAAACAGCAAACAGAAATCCAAAAGATCAATACTAAAATTTCAGAAATAGATAATGCATTGGAAGGGTAAAGAAGTAAAATTGAACCATTGGAAGATAGAATTAGTGAAATTGAAGATAAATCTCTTGATATTACTTTGTTAGAGGAACAATCAGAAAAATGAATGAAAATAAAAAAAGAAATCGATTTCTAAGAATTAGGTAGAACCCCATGAAGAGTAATAATTTACATGTGATTGGAATTCCAGAGTAGGAAGAGACAAAAAAAAAAAAGAAAGAAAGAAAGAGAAGAAAAGCACCAAGAATAATGTCAAAGATTTGTTGGAAGAAAATTTTCCTAATATCATGTCAGATGAGATAATGTGAATTCAAGAAGCTCAGTGAAGGATTACCATAATCAAATGTTTGAAAACCAAAGACAAAGAATGAATCCTAAAAGCAGCTTGGGAAAAATTAAAAGTTAACTACAAAGGGATACACTCTGATTTCCTGGCAGAAACTATGCAGGCAATAGAATGACATACATAAAACACAGAAAAAGAAAAAAAAATGCCAACCAAAATTATATATCCTGCAAATTGCCCTTAAATATGATGGTAAAATTCAGACATTTACATATAAACAGAAATTAAGGGGATTCATTAAAAAACTAAACAAACAAACAAACAAAAAGACTAATCCTACAAGAAATGCTAAAGAGCAACAATTGGAGATTGAGACACATGACACCATATGAAAATCAACCCAGACACAGAAGTATCAAAAAGAAAATAAACCAACAAGACACAAAAGATGGAAGCAGAGATGTTAATTTCTAAACAGTGACAACTATAAAGCAAAAAGAGGGATAATATGGGGTCATTACAAAACTTCCAAATGGAAAGGCAGTCAAGATGATATGAAGGTAGAATGGTTTATTTTAAACTTAGGGAGATAATAATAAATTACACTGTAATCTCTAAGAAGATCAATAAACTTTTTCACCAAAATATGAAGGAAGAAAGTTATATAGTGTCAGTAAATACAAAACAGCTGTAATGAAGGAAACTATAAAATCCATAAATAAAATGAACTCAGCATAGAAAAATATATGGAAAAGTGAAGCCTTCAACCAGCCAAAAAAAAAAAAAAAAGCAAAATGGAAAGCAATATGCAATAAGTAGGAAGTCAGTTCAAATTGATCAAGCAAAGAAAGACACTCAGTGGAGTGCAAGAGTTCAAGGCAACAAAGGTAAATACTATTACATACACAATACTGCAATAAAAGTAATAACAATAACCATAATAAATGGATACACAGAGAGACATGGTGAACATGTGTAGGAAGGCCAATGGGACTATACCCACAAATATATAGCAGTAAATTCATACCTATTGATAATTACCCTGAATGTAAATGGATGAAATGCACCAGTCAAGAGACAAAAAGTAGCAGAATGCACAAGAAAACATAACTCATCGACATGCTATACACAAGAGGGATATCTTAGACATAAAGACAAAAATAAACTAAAAGTCAAATGATGGCAACCAACAGAGAGCAAGAGTGGCAATATTAAATTTTGATAAAATAAGCTTTAAAGCAAAAACAAGTAAAAGAGACAAGGAAGGACATCATATAATGATTCAAGTACCAATCCAATGAGAGGACATAACCATAATAAGTATTTACATATCCAAAGAAAAAATTCCAATCTACATGCATATATCAAATTTTACCACAATTGACAAGAAAAATAGAGAACTCCACAATAATAGTAGGAAACTTTCTACAAAGGACAGGAAATGTTAGAAAGTAACTTAAACATACAGAAGATCTGAAGAACACAATGAACCAACTTGACTTCAAAGACGTATACACAACACTCCACCCAACAACTGCACAATCCATATTCTTTTCTAGTGCACATGGAACATTTCCAGAATAGAGCATATGTTATGCCACAATGCAAGACTTAATAAATTTAAAAACATTGAAATATACTGCCGCAGACCAGCACAGTCACTGGGCTCGGTTCTATAACTCGAAGAAGATTATAGGTGAATAGGGAGTCGGCGAATTGGCTAACAGAAGACAAACAACTCAGAGGCTGCTTGCAACTGAGAGCGTTTATTG
>NW_006922596.1:148104-148970 GCF_000298275.1 Orycteropus afer afer
CACTTCACCCCGGGAAGCTTAGAGTTTCCTTGAAACAGCCGCTTCAGACCGGTGACTATGTCACGCGGACCCCACCGGGGCTGTCGTGGCAATATACAAAGCATCTTCTCAGATCACAATGCTATAAAACTGGAAATTAACATCATCATTCTTTACAGAGATGGAAAAAATAATGACCAACATTATATGGAAAGGAAAGAGACCTCAGATAAGCAAAGTATTATAATAAGAATAAAGTAGAAATACTCACACTACCCAAAATCACAAGCTACTATATAGCCACTGTAGTCAAAACAGCCTGGTATTCGTTCAATGGTAGATACAGAGACTAATGGAACATAATTGAGAACCCAAAAGTAAATCCACCCATCTATGGACAGCTGATCTTTGACAAAGGGCCAGAACTCAGTAAATGGAGAAGAGACAGTCTCTTTAACAAATGTTGCTGGCAAAAGTGGATATCCAATTGCAGAAAAAAGAAACAGGATCCATATCGTTCACCATAAACAAAAACTAACTAGGCCAAAGACCTAAATGTAAAACCTGAAACTATAAAGATCATCAAAGTCAAAGTAGGGGCAAAATTAGGAGCCCTGGAGCTCTGGTAGCATAGTGCCTAAGGCACTTGACTGCTAATCAGAAGGCTGGAGGTTCAAACCCACCAACCACTCCTTGGAAGGAAGGTTGGGCAATCTACTTCCATAGTGATATCACCTCGGGAACCCAAGGAGGGGTCAATATATGTTGGTCTGACTTGACGGCACATAACAACAAAACATGGAATAAGTACACTATCAAACATAACTGAGAACACACAAACAGCAGAAGACAGACTACATGACTGAGACATCTTAAAAATTAAACAT
>NW_006922596.1:158048-159043 GCF_000298275.1 Orycteropus afer afer
TAATCAGTGGAGGAATGGGTAAACAAATTATAGTACATATACACATTGGAATACTATGCAACTTTAAAGAATAACAATGAATTTGCAAAACACCTCATAACATGGATGAACCTAGAGGACATTATGCTGAGTGAAATTGGTCAATCACAAAATGACAAAGGTCATATGAGACATTACTGTAAAATTTCAAGGAAAGGTTTACTCACAGAAAGAAACATTCTTGGAAGGTTACCAGGGATGGGAGGAAAGGAAGGGTAAATCCTTAACTACTGGGTAGACATGCATTAACTTAGGTGAATGGAAAATAACTGTTATTCAAGAATATGCAATAAATGGGAAGTAAATTCAAAATGATCAAGCAAAGGAAGACACTCAGAGGAGTGCAAGAGTTCAAGGCAACAAAGGTAAATACTATTACATACACAATACTGCAATAACATTAATAAGAATAATCATAATAAATGGATACACAGGGATACATGGTAAACAGGTATAGGAAGGCCAAGGGGACTATACCCACAAATACATATAGATTTGACAGAGGATATTTTTACATATATATTTATGTGTGCTACAAATATATCCATGAATATAGAACATACAGGAGGCAAACTTATGAAAACTTCTTAGCCACAAGCAAACACCTTGTGGAAAGGAAGCACTGGGCCTGAGGGCTCAGGACCATAAAGTCAGGGGGAAGATCATGGTCAATTGACATAATATAGTCCATATAGACAATGTTCTACAGCCTACTTTGGTGAGTAGTGACTGGCATCTTAAAAACTTGTGAGCGGCCATCTAAGGTACAACTGTTGTTCTCTCCCCATCCTGTGCAAAGAAGATTGAAGAAAATCTAATGGACCATTGCAAACCCCAGCCTCCATGACTATGAGACCAGAAGACCTAGATGGGGCCCAGCTACCACTGCTGACTGCTCTGAAGGGGATCATAATAGGAGTTCCTGGACAGAGTGAGAGAAAAACTCAAAATCATAA
>NW_006922596.1:160562-161997 GCF_000298275.1 Orycteropus afer afer
TAAAAATATAAAAAATAAAAAAAAAACGTTAATCTAAATAACAATACAAAGTTATACATTAAAAAAGAATACTAAATGTCAACTGATATTTTAGTGAATAAAAGTTTATAAAGAATGCCAGATGGTGCAAGATTGTGATGGAAGCAGCTACACTTCCCATCCTCCCACAGCAAACAGAAGGGAAATAAAAAGTATAAATTAGTGGAATCAATTGGCTCAGAATTCTTAAAAACTATCATAGGACTAAAACATCGAAGTGAATGCTGAATCAAAAAAGAGTTGACACATAATTGGTAGAGAAGATTTGGATCTCTATCTGTTAACACTCCATTCTCTCCCTAGTTCTGCATGGCCACCTTGGTCAGCTGCAGCAGCTGACATTCCCAGAAAGGGAGACCTGTGTTGAAGCAGCAACATCTTGCACTCTCAGATGTGAAACTTGGTGATAAAGTGGTGACAGCTGGCATTATTAGACAGGGAATCTGGTCTTGAAGCAGCAACAACCAGCACTCTCACACAGGGAGTTTGGTGTTTAAAAAACAAAAGAAGAAGAAGAAGTAAAGTGTAAAGCCTGGGGATGGGAATAATATAGCTCCTAAAGTTATCACATTGTAAAAGTCAAATGTCTGCTTAAAAAAAAAGTGCAAGGTCTACTAGAAACAGAACAGTTTCACCATGCAAAAGTACAAAACAAAGTGACAGAACAGTCCCTGAGAAAAGACAGATAGTGTACTTAGTAGACAAAATCTTCAGTATAACAACAACACTATAAAAAAGTTCATGGTGCTAAAGGAAAACATGGATAAAGAACAACAGGAAAACCATAGAGGACAAAATGGGAATTTCAATAAAAATAAATTTTTAAAAGGAAAGAAACAAATACTGGAATTGAAAAGTGCAATAACTGGAATAAAAATTTCATTGAAAAAGTTTAACAGAAGATTTGAGCTGGCAAAAGAAAGAACTGACAAATTTGAAGATAATGTAATTGAAATTACTGAGTTTGAGGAGCAAAAAGAAAAGTAGACAGAGCCCAAGGGAATTGTTGGACTCATTCAAGCAAAGCAATATATGCCTTATGGAAATCCCAGAAAGAGAATAGTTAGAGAAGGGGAAAGAAAGTATACTTGAAGAAATCATGGCCCAAATTTCTAAATTAAGTGAATCGATACTTAAAAGAGCTTAACAAATTCCAAGTGGGATAAACCCAAAGAGTTCTGCACCAAGACACATTATAATAAAGCTCTCAAAAAACAAAGCTAATCTTGAAAGCAGCAAGAGAAGAAAATCTTCACATACAGCAGATATTGTTTAAGCACTAATTTTTCCTCAGAAGCCATGGAGGACAAAAAAGAGTGGGATGAAGATGGCTGACTAGGCAGAAAGACTACACAGACCCTCTTCAACAAAGAAAAGGGAAACCAATTAACACAGA
>NW_006922596.1:164657-165125 GCF_000298275.1 Orycteropus afer afer
TAAAGAATAATGTAGAATCTGCAAAACACCGCATAGCATGGATGAACTTGGAGGACATTATGCTGAGTAAAATAAGTCAATCACAAAAGGACAAGTATTGTATTAGTCCATTATTGTAAAAGTTAAGGAAAGGTTTACCTATGGAAGGAAAATTTCTTTGTTGGTTACCAGGGGTGGGAGGGGAGGGGAGGGAAGGCTGTTAAACAGATAGAGATAAGTATTGATTTGGGTGAAGAGAAGGGCAATATACCAAATGTGTGTTACCAATATGGCAGCACTGAGGATGAGAAAGACATAGAGAGGTACATGGGAGGTACAGACAACAAATATGAACCCACTTGCACATACAGTACTGCGTTTTCAGTGAAGGCAAACATGGGTATATGGGTGGACAGGCTAAACGATTGGATATGTCTATGAAATGGGGAGGGTATCCAAGAACATATATAGGGTTGGCAGACAATGGTC
>NW_006922596.1:166000-170694 GCF_000298275.1 Orycteropus afer afer
CATTAATGTCCTGAAGGAAAATAACTCTTATTAAAGGATTCTATCTGACAAAACTGTCCTTCAAGATGAGGGTGAAATTAAGACAATACCAGAAAACAAAAGCAGAGGATGTTTGTTCCTCTGAGACCTGTTGAGCAAAAAATCCTAAAGCAGTACTTTATGGTTGTAAAAAAGGAATGAAATAAAAGGGCATTAGATAATAAATCAGACATATGAAGAAAAGAAAGATCTCTAGTAAAGGTAATTTCATAGATGAACATAAAAATCAGTTTAATGATATTTAAACAATATTTGTTACTTCTTATGTTATTTAAAAGATAATTTAATAAAAATGATTAGAAATACAAATTATGGGGCATACTTTGTTTATAGATGTAACTTTTGACAACAATAACAGGAAGAGGAGAGGAGAGTGTTGTGAACAGCTTTTGTATGTTATTGAAAACAAGTTGGTATCAATTTGAAATGCTGTTGCCATTGGTAATGTGTACTGTTGAATCAATTCCAACTCATAGTGACAATACAGAACAGAGTAGAACTGCCCCAAAGGGTTTCCTAGCCTGTAATCTTTACACAATATCTCCAGGTCTTTTCTTCAACAGAGCAGCTGGTTCAATTTAAAATGAAAGTCCTTCGGTTTAAAATACACCGTTAAAATTTAGGGTGATAAATATAATATTCATTGTAATCACAAGGACACATCTAAAAATACACACAAAAGGAAATGAGAAGGAAAACAATATATTTCATGAAAAAAATCAACTAAACTGAAGACTAGGAAGTGCTAGATGAAATGAGCAGGAAAAAGAGGGTATAAGACTTGAGAAAAAAATTGCAAGATAGCAGGAATAAGTCCTTTCTTATCAGTGAGTTCTGGTGGTGCAATGGTTAAGCAATTGGTTGCTAATGTGCAAACTGGCAGTTTGAATTCACTCAGTGGCTATGCAAGCAAAAGGCCTGGTGATCTGCTCCTGAAAAGATTACAGCCTAGAAAACCCCATGAAGCAATTCTGTTCCATCACTTGGGTCACTAAGTGTTCAAATCAATTTGATGACACCTAAGAAAAACAACTAGTAGCATAGTGGCTAAGGCACTTGACTGCTAACCAGAAGGCTGGCGGTTCAAGCCCACCACCCACTCCTCGGAAGGAAGGTTGGGCAATCCTACTTCCGTAGTGATACTGCCTCAGAAACCCAAGGAGGGGTCGCTCTGAGTCAGGGCTGACTCGACGGCACATAACAACAACAACAAGAAAAACAACAACACTGATTATTTTAATCCAAATACCAACAGCTATGGTGTATATCAAAGATAGTGCTCAGAGGAAAATTTATAACTGCAAATACATTAAAAAAGAAGAAGAAGAAAGATTTCAAATCTTAACTTTACACCTTGAGATACTGGAAAAAGGAGCAAACTAATCCCCAAGCTACTAGAGAAAAATAAAATATTAATGCAGAGATAATCATAACAGAGAATTTAAAAATTAGACAAAATCAAAGAAACTGGTTGGCTATTTTAAAAGATCAATAAATTTCACAAAACTTTAGCTAGACTGACAAGAAAAAAGTGAGCGGACTCAAATAACTGAAATAAGAAATTAAAGAGGGGATGTCACTATTAATCCTAAATAAATAAAAAGGTGTATATATCACTATGAACAATTGTATGCCAAAAAAAATTAGAAAACCTGGATGAAACAGACAAATCCTTGGAAACACACAATACATTTAAAATGCCTCTAAAAGAAATAGAAAATCTTAACAGACATGTAACAAGTTAAATTATTGAGTCAGTAATCAAAATCCTCCCAACAAAAAAAATTCCAGGATCAGATGGTTTCACTGGTGAATTTTATTAAACATTTAAAGAAGACATGATACCAAAGCCTGCTCAAAATCTTCCAGGGAAGAGAAGAACAAAGAGCACTTCCTAACTCATTCTATGAGGTCAACATTACCCTGATAAAAATGCTATACACCCACTCCTCAGTTATAAACATGGTTATGCAAAAATCAGTGTTATGTGAAAATGGAGGATGACCACATCATATCACAAAATGGAGGATGATTACATCATCACATAACTGCCAAATCTCATCATTATATACATGCCAAATTACATCATCACATAACCACCAAACAACTAAGAATCACAGCCCAGGCAAGTTGACACATAGCCTTAACCATCACAACCAGTGTTATTCTCACCTTGAACTCCACATTCATAACTGCCAGACATAGGTTGTCAATGCAAAAGTCAATCAGATAGACCTCTGACTATTGTTGTAAATGTGAAATGTCAGATAATGAGATCATTGATAAATGAAAAGTAGGTGTATAAACACACTAGAAGCAAAGGAAAATATAGACCAATATCCTTCATGAATATATACACAAATATTCTTAACAAAATACTAACAAACTGAATAGCATCAAGACCAAGTGGTACTTATCCCCAGAATACAAAGATGGTTCAACCTGAGAAAATCAATCAATACAATATATCACCATAATAAAATGGAGGAAAAGAATTTCATGATCACCTCAATCAACACAGAAAAGGCCTTGAGAAAATCCAAAATGCCTTCATGGCAAACAATACAAAGAAAACTATAAACAGAAGGGATTTCCTTCACATAATAAAGGATAATTATGAAAAACCCACAACTAATGTTATACTCAACAGAGAAAAATTGAAACTCCCCCTTCCTCAAGATCAGGAACAAGGCAACCAAAACATGTTGCTGTTGTGTCAATTCTGACTCATAGTGACCCTATTGGACAGAGTAGAACTGCCCTATATGGTTTCCAAGGCTGTAATCTTTACACAAGCAGACTGCCACATCTGTCTCCTGGGAAGAAGACAAGGATGCTCAATTTCACCACGGCTATTCAATATTGTACTCAAAGTTCTAGCCAGAGCAATTATTGAAGGAAAACAAATAAATGCACACAAGTTGTAAAGGAAGAAGTTAAGACTACTTCTATTCACAGATGACATGATTCTATATACAGAAAATCCCAAAGAATTAACAAGAAATCTACTAGAATAAATAAATTCAGCAAGGTGGCACGGTGCAAGACCAAAACATAAAATTCAGCTGTTTCTGTACACTCACAACAAATAATCCAAAAAGGAATGTAAGGAAACAATCCTATTTTGAATAGCACCTAAGAGAATAAAACATTATTGAAGACAAGGTGGTAACAATGTAAATTAAAGAATAAATTTAACCAGTGATATGAAAGACTTGTATTCTGAAAACTATAAAACATTGCTGAAAGAAATTAAAGATAATCGTAAAAAATAGAAAGAGATCCAGTGGTCACATATTGGAATACCTAATATTGTAAAGATGCCAACGTTACCTGTATCAATCTATAGATTCAATACAATCCTGATGAAAGTTCCAACAGAAATTTCTGCAGATGTGCAAAAGTTAATCTTCAAATTCATATAGGATTTCAAGTAGCTCAAAAAAGCTAAAACACACTTCCTGATCTCAAAATGTACTATAGAGCTACATAATACTACTACTACTAAATGTATAGTACTGGCATAAGAATAGACATGTAGACCAATAGAGAGCCCGGAAATAAACCTATACATCTATGGTTACTGATTTTGGGTAAGGGCTCCAACTTGATTCAACTGGAAAAGAATAATCTCTTCAATAAACAATCCTGGGACAACTGGTTTTGAACATGCAAATTAATGGAATTGGACTCATATCTCACACCACATGTGAAAACTAATTGAAAATGAATCAATGAGTTAAATTTTAAAGCTAAAATCTTATACAAAAAAAATAAGTATAAAAATTTTGACAATAGATTGTTTACTATGACACTAAAAGCCTGAGCAAAAATAGGGGAAGAAAATAGATAAATTGGGTTTCATAAAAGTTTTTTATTATTATTATTATTATTTTAACAAAGAAATTTATTTAAAAAGTGAAGAGACCATCTACACAATGGAAGAAAATATTTGGGAAACATATATTTGATAAGGGTTTAAAATCCAGACTACATAAAAAACTTCTACAACTTAACAACAGAGAGACAAAAATGAACAAAGGACTTGAACAGATATTTCTCCAAAGATGTAAAAGTGGTTTAAGCCAATGAAAAGATGTTTAACTCATGGTGACTCCAAGGCCGTATCTCTGTGGAACAACATTGCCCAATCTTCCTTCCAAGGAGTGGCTGGTGGGTTTGAACTTGCAGCCTTATGGTTAGCAGTCAAATGCCTTAGGCAGTATGTCACCAGAGCTCCTAATATCATTATTAGGGAAATGAAAATAAAAACCACAATGAGGCGTTCCAGTAAGGTGGCGGACTAGGCAGAAATACTGCACAGACCCTCTGCAACAAAGAAAAGGGAAAACAATTAACACAGACACAGAAGATAATCCTGGACCCCTGAGCCTTGAAGGGAAGGATATAAAAGTGTAGTAAACCCCAACTAGCAGAAGAATTTGCATGAAAATACCAAAAAAGTAGACAGACGGAACTGTGGTCTGGCAGTGATCCTGAGCAATCCTGACGGCATGGCACAGACAGCTTGGAGAGTGCCAAGTGGTGGTAGGAACTAAAAATTAAACTAAAAACCAGCCCTGCTAGCCAGAGACTGCACAGAGGACTGCACTGGTGGCTGTAGAATAAAAGGGGAAGCAGCAGTGAAGAGGAAG
>NW_006922596.1:172326-173090 GCF_000298275.1 Orycteropus afer afer
TAGCCACTATGCTACCAGAGCTCCTAAACAGGGAACTAGAGACATCAATTAGCAAGTGAGGACAACTACAAACAAAAAGAGGGAGAACAGTGTAGTTACAGAAATTCTAAATGGTAAAGAAGTTAAGAGAGTTGCAAGATAGAATGGACTGTTCTAAAGTCTAGGAGAAAATTATAAATCATAGGGTAACCCCAAAGAAAAATGATAAACCTTCACATCCCAATAAAAAAGAGGACAAGCACAAATATTCAGCATATGCTAAAAACAATAGCAACAGAGGAAATGATAACAGGATTCATAAACATAATGAGCTCAGCACAGAAAATAATATGGAATAAAGAAACCAGAGACACCATGAAAAAACACATACCACAATGTTAGGAACAAATTCAAACTTATCAATAATTACACTGAATGTTAATAGATTAAATGAACCCCTCAAGAAACGGAGAGTTGCAAATTGGACAACAAAACAAAACCCATCAATATGCTGCCCATAAGAGACACATCTTAGAGATAAAGACAAAAATAGATTAAAAATCAAAGGTTGGAAAAAGATATATCAAGCAAATGGCAACTGTAAGAGAGCAGGAGTGGCAATATTAATTTCTGATCAAATTGACATTAAGACAAAAACCACTCTGCAAGACAAGGAAGGACATTATATAATGATTAAAGGATCAATTGAACATAAATATATAACCATAATAAATATCTATGGACCCAAGAAAAGAGCCCCAAAATATATAAATCAGACTTTAAAA
>NW_006922596.1:176064-180757 GCF_000298275.1 Orycteropus afer afer
CCCTCAAAATTCCAACAGCTTTCTTCATATAAATGGAAAAGCCAGTCCTCCAATTTATATGGAAGGGTAAGGGACCTCAAATAGCTAAAGCAATCTTGGAGAAGAATACAGAAGGAGGATTCACAGAACCTTATTTCAAAACATGCTATAAAATCAAACCAAACTCACTGCTATCGAGTCGATTCCAACTCTTAGCAATTCCATTGGGTTTCCAAGGTTGTAAATATTTACAGAAGTAAATTGCTTCATCTTCATTCTGTGGAGCAGCTGGTGGGGTTGAACCACCAACCTTCTGGTTAGCCACCAAATGCCTTATCCACTATGCCACCAGAGCTCCTTAAAAAGTACTATATAAAGCCACAGCAATTAAAACAGCCTTGTTGTTGTCGTTGTTATGTACTGTCGAGTCAGACCCGATTCATAGCGACCCCTCCTTGAGTTTCCAAGACAGAATTACTATGAAAGTAGATTGCCCAATCTTCCTTCCGAGGACTGGCTGGTGGGTTTGAACCACCAGCCTTCTAGTTAGCAGTCAAGTGCCTTAGACACTATGCTACCAGAGCTCCTAAAACAGCCTTATATTGCTATAATAAGAGATATAAAGGCCAATGGAATAAAACTGAAAATAAATAAATCCATACATCTATGGTTAACTCATTTTCAACAAGGGTGCTAAATCCATACGGTGGAGAAGAAAATCTCTTCAATAAACGGTGCTAGAAAAATTGGATTTCTACATGCAGCAGAATGGAGCAGAATCCATGCCTAACACCATACACAAAAGCCAATTCAAAATGGACCAAGGATTTAAATGTGAAAACTAGCACCATAAAATTCTTAGAAGACAATATAGAGCTGAAGCTATGGGACCTAGTGTTTAACAACTGATTATAAGATATGATAACAAAAGCTTGAGCAGCAAAAGACAGAATAGACAGAAGGAAGCTCATAAAGAATAAACATTTTCATTCATCAAAGGACTTAATCAACAAAGTGAAAGACAACCTACAGATTAGGAGAAAAATTTTGAGAACCATATATCAGAAGTGGGTCTAATATCTAAAATATAAATAAAATTTATACTGATTAACAATGAAAACAAAATTTAAAAAAATTTAAAAATGGGCAAAAGATTTGAACAGATAATTCATGAATAGTATATTCAAAAGGCCAACAAGAATATGAAAATATGCTCAACAGCTTTAGTCATTAGGACGATGCAAATCAAAACCACCTGACACCAATCATAATGGCAATGATAAAAAAAAAAGAAAGAAAGAAAAACAACAGGCGTTAGTGAGGTTGTAAAGAATCTGGAACCCTCATCCATTGCTGGTGGGAATGTAAAATGTCACAACCATTATGGAAAACATTTTGGCACTTGCTCAAAAAGTTGAACACAGAATTACCATGTGGCCCAGTAATCCCAACCCTAGGTCTCTACCCAGAGGAAGTGAGGACAGAAATGCAAAGAGAAACCTGTGCACCAGTGTTCACTGAAGCACTTTTCACAATAGCCAAAAGGTGGAAACTATCAAAATGGCCATTGACAGGTGATTGGATGAACAAAATGTGCTGTGTGCATATATGAAATATTATGCATCTATAAAGAAAAAG
Organism: Orycteropus afer afer; assembly: GCF_000298275.1. Taxonomy (NCBI): domain Eukaryota; kingdom Metazoa; phylum Chordata; class Mammalia; order Tubulidentata; family Orycteropodidae; genus Orycteropus; species Orycteropus afer. The sequence continues at coordinate 177,682 of NW_006922596.1, forward strand.
AGTTCTATACATGCCACAACATGGATTAACCTTGACAACGTTGTGGTGAGTGAAATAAATAGGTCACAAAATGACAAATACTGTATGATCTCATTTACATGAAATGAGCAAATGGTTACCAAGGGTGGGATAAAAGGAAAAAAGAAGAACTTTTGTTTGGAGGGCACTGAATTTATGTTAATGATGGTGGAATAATTTGGAAAATCACAGTAATAATGGTGCACAACATGAAAAATATAATCAATGTCATTGGATTATAATGTGGAAGTTATGTTGGCAATATTTTTGTGGGTACATTTTCACTACAATAAAAAATAAACCAAACAGAAATGGTGCAGTTAAAAGTTTAAGTAACTGAAAAGAAAAAGGCATTAGAAGTAATTAACAGAATATATGAGCTGGCAGAAGAAGAGTATCATCAAATTAGAGTATACGGTTGTTCTGGTTACCTAGTGCCGCTCTGAAAGGATACACCACAAATGGATGGCCTTAACAAACAGGAGTTTATTCTTACAATTTGGAGGCTTTAAGTCCAAGTTCAAAATGCCAGGTTCTAGGGGCTGGGTGAAAGCCCCTTAGCCTTGGGCATCAGCTCTGCCTCCAGCTCCTGGCTGACTGAAGCGAGAGGCGTTTCTTCACTCAGACAGCTGCTGGCTGCTGAGGCTGAGAAGCCCAAGGTTGACAAATAAAATGGCACAGTCCCGATGTTACCAAACCACATGGCAGGCCATTAATTTAAGTCCATTGTAAGTCCCAAGGTGGGAGAGCATGGCAGGCTGCTGAACAACATGGTTACATGCAGGGTCCTAGCGTGCCATAGGCTAGAGACCATTCCCAAAGCTGCTGCTTATATACAGGAAGCAGACCACATACCCAAAGGCAGCTACTCAGCTGCTTGTGGTAGATCCCACCATGGAGCTGATTGCCAGTCTCATTATGGGGAATAACTACCACCAGCTGCCCAGCCACTCAACCAGGCCCAGCCCAGTTGACCCAGAAACATAACTAATTGAAATTACGGAATCTGAAGGGCAAGAAGATTGAGGCCCAAGATTGCTGAGCATAACTTAATGGAAATATGGGACACCATCAGGGAAGTAACATATACATAATGGGAATCTCAGAAGGAGAAGAGAGAAAAAAAGGTAGAGTATATTCAAAGAAATAATGGAGAAAACTTTCCAAATCAGACAAAGAACATATGTACAAATACAATAAACTCAATGAACACTAAGTAGTATAAACCAAAAGAGATTCAACTGAGGCACATTATAATCAAGCTCTCAAAAACTAAATCTAAACAGAGAATTCTGAAAGCAGCAAGAGAGAAGCAAATAGTCAAATAAACAGGATCCACAATAAGAGGAAGTTTGACATATTTAAAGTGCTGAAAGAAAAGAACTCTCAGCCAACAATAATACATCCAGCAAAACTGACTTTCAAGAATAGGAGTAAGTGAAATAAAGACATTCTAAGATGAACAAAAGCTGAGGAAGTTCATGAAGAATACACAGAGTCACTGTATCCAAAAGAATGGGTTAATATTAAACAATTTCAGCAGGTAAGGACTGATACTACTGAAGGAAGAAGTTCAAGCTGCACTGAAGGAATTGGTGAAAAACAAAGCTCCTGTTATTGAAGGAATACCCACTGAGATGTTTCAACAAACAGATGCAGCACTGGCGGTGTTCACTTGAGTTTTTCCAAGAAATTTGGAAGACAGCTACCTGGCCAAATGACTGTAAGAGATCCATATTTGTGCCCATTCCAAAGAAAGATCATCCGATAGAATGTGGAAATTATTGAACAATATCATTAATATCACAAGTAAGTAAAATTTGCTGAAGATAATTAAAAACAGTTGTAGCAGTACACTAACAGGGAACTGCTAGAAATTCAAGATAGATTCAGAAGAGGGCATGGAATAAGTGATATCAATGATGATGTCAGATGGATCTTGGCTTAAAGAAAAGAATACCTGTAATTTATTGACTATGCAAAGGCATTTGACTGTGTAGATCATAACAAATTATGGATAACAATGTGAAGAATAGGAATTCGAAAACAATTGTGTTCATAAGGAATTTATACATAGACCTAGAGGCTGTTGTTCAAATACAACAAGGGGATAGTGCATGGCTTAAAATCAGGGATGTACATCAAGGTTGCATCCTTTCACCATACTTATTCAATCTGTATGCTGAGCAAATAATCTGAGAATGTGGCATTAGGATTGGAGGAAGAATTACTAACAACCTGTGATATGAAGATGACACAACCTTGGTTGCTGAAAGTGAAGAAGACTTGAAGCACTTACTGATGAAGATTAAAGACTACAACTTTCAGTATGGATTGCTTCAACATTTAAAAAAAAATCCTCACAATTGAACCAATTAGCAACATCAGGATAAAGGGGAAAATATTGCAGTTGTCACAGATTTCATTTTACTTGGATCCATGAACACCACCCATGGAGGCACTAGTTAAGAAATCAAAGGACATATTGCATTGGGTAAATCTGCTGCAAAAGATCTCTTTAAAATTTTTAAGAGCAAAGATGTGACTTTGAAGACTAAAGTAGCCTCATATGCATGTGAGAGCTGGAAAATTAATAAGGAAGATCACAGAAGGATTGATGCATTTGAATTGTGGTGTTGGCAAAGAAATATTGAATGTACCATAGTGTGGTAGTTAAGGTTGTGTGTTAACTTGGCTGTGCCTGGTTTTGAGTGGCTGGGCAGCTAATGTAGTTATTCCCCATGATGAGACTGGTAATCAACTCCATGGTACTGTGAGCAACTGAGGAGCTACTTTAGGGATATGGGGTGCTCCTAGTATGTAAGAAGAGGCTTTGAGGAAGGTCTCTGAGCTTCTTGGCACATCTGTTTCCTGAATTTGGCCAATTCATCAATGGTCTGCCATATTGTCAGATGATCTTGGAACTGCATATTGCTAGATAATCTCGGGACTGTAGAGTTTTACTTGTTGACCTTGGGTTTGTCAGCCTCAGTAGCCAGAAGCTGCCTGAGTTAAGAGATGGCTCCAGCTCCAGTGGGCTAGGAGCAAGAAGCAGAGC
>NW_006922596.1:181432-183157 GCF_000298275.1 Orycteropus afer afer
TGGTAGCATAGTGCCTAAGGCACTTGACTGCTAACCAGAAGGCTGGCGGTTCAAACCCACCAGCCACTCCTTGCAAGGAAGGTTGGGCAATCTACTTCCGTAGTGATACTGCCTCAAGGGGTCACTATGAGTCAGGGCCAACTTGATGGCACATAACAACATCAAGTAAAATTTTATGTTATAGGGAATAGGATGTGTAAAGATGTAACAGTTGATGAAAACAACAAAATAGGAGAGGAGTGGTTTAGGAATGGAAATTTTTTTGTATGTTACTGAAATAAAGTCAGTAAACCAAGTTATAAAGGTAAGATGTTAAATCTCAACATCATGGCAAACACAAGGAAAATAACTAAAAAGCAGATACAAGAGGGATGGAGAAGGAAATTAAAATGGTTCACTACAAAAATCAGTGAACACAAATGTTGGCCATATTGAAAGAAATGAGGGACAAAAGAAGCATAAGTAAGACACACAGTAAACAAACAGTAAAACAGCAGAGGCAATCCTTTCTTGTAGGTTGTTACTTTAAATGTAATTGGAATAAACTACATGATCATCTCCATGAATGCAGAATTTATTGATTAAAACCCAAAGGAAGACAGGAATAGAAGGGAAATTTCTCAATATGATTCAGGGCATATATAAAAAACAAACAGCCAACATTATAATAAATGGACAAAGACTGAGAGCTTCCCCCTTGACATCAAGAACAAGACAAGCAAGGGTGCCCTCAATTATCATTTCTATCCAATATTGTATTAGAAGTCCTAGCCAGAGCAATAAGAAAAGAAAAAGAAATAAAATGTATCCAGAACTCAAAACAAGAAGTAAACTTATCTCTATTCACAGATTATATGATCCTATATATAGAAAATCACTAAGGGTTCACAAGAAAACGTGTAGAGATAATAGAGGAATTTAGCAAAGTTGTAGGGTACAGGGTCAACAGATGAAAACCAATTGGGTTTCTATAAACAGCAATGATAAATCTGAAAGGGAAGTTAGAGAAATCGTTCTATTAACAACAGCAACCAAGAGAATAAAATGTCTAGGAATAAATTTAACCTGGGAAATTAAAGACATATACAATGACAACTATAAAACACTGCTGAAAGAGATTAAAGATGACTTCAGTAAATGGACCAATGTTCCATGTTCAAAGATTGGAAGATTTAATATTGTTAAGAAGTCAATATGACCCAAAGCAGTCTACAGATTACAATCCAAATAAAAATTCCAACAGCCTTCTTTACAGAAATGTGAAAAACAACCCTCAACTTTATATGGAATGGTGAGAGGCCCCAAATAGCTTACAGCAGTATTGAAAGAGAAGAACAAAGTAAGTGACACACTTCCTGATTTTATAACACACTACAGCTACAGTAATTAAAACAGTCTGGTACTGGTATAACGATAGAAATATAAATCAAAGGACTAGAATTGAAAGTCTAGAAATAAACCCACATGTCCATGGTCAAATGATTTTTTAAAACTTTTGTGCTTTGAGTGAAAGTTTACAGAGAAAAAGGGTTTTCAATTCAACTGTTTATACACATTTTGTTTCATGATATTGAATGCAGTCCCTACAAGTTCATAGCACTCTTCCCACTTCCTCCCTATGGTTACAATTTCCATTTGTCGTTTTTTCCTATACACCCTTGCCTTCTGAGCTTTTCCAAGGGCAAATGCCTTTTTGCCCTTGTAAGGTTGATCTTGTATGGTTGA
>NW_006922596.1:183522-184296 GCF_000298275.1 Orycteropus afer afer
CTTCTTCTTCTTCTTTCTTTTTCTCCTTTCTTCTCCTTCTCCTTCTTCTTCTTTCTTCCTCCTCCTCTTACTCCTCCTCTTCCTCTTCCTCTTCTTCTTCTTCTTCTTTATTGTGCTTTAGGTGCAAGTTTACAGAGCAGAGTTTGTTTTACATTCAACATTATGTGCACATTTAGTTTCACTCCCCATTTATATCCCCAACACTAACTCAGTCTCCTCTGCTCCCTGCCCAGTAAACCCTGTCCCGTGCCCTTCATAGTTACGCACTTCTGTGTGTCCTGCATTTCCTCCCTGTAATGTTGCTCCTCTGGTGCCCCATGATCAATTGCTCCAAGGGATGCATTTCCATAGAGTATATGGGTGCATCACCCTGAGTTGAGTGATCTGCAGGTACATCTCATTTACTATTGGGCTGAAAGCCCTGGGAGTGAGTTTTATTCCAGGCCCAAAACATATCCCAGGGCCATAGTATTGGGGGTCTCACCAGACTCCTTTAATTTTCATCATTATTGTGTTTTGGGATTTTGTTCCATGTTTTTCCTCCCATTCTATCCTGGATCTCCAATTTTTATTCTTTCCTGAGTGGTTGGCATTGGTAGCTGGACACCATCTAATTCTTCTGGTCTCATGTGAATCATCTCACAATGTGGATGAGTCTGGAGGACATTATGCTGAGTGAAATAAGTCAATTGCAGAAGGACAAATACTGTATGAGCCTGTGGTGTAGTAAATTACCTGGTATGGCTTTTCTAGCCATAAGTCTTTGTAAACTCT
>NW_006922596.1:186461-187636 GCF_000298275.1 Orycteropus afer afer
ATAACATTAAGAAAAAGGAGGATACCAAATTGTGAACATAAGATATAGACAACAGATGCTAATACCAACCAGTATATCCACAATACTGCATTACCATTAACATCAAACACCAGGCTACAGATAAACACATAAACATCTGAGAAGATCAGATGGGGGTCAGTGAACAGGATTATACTCTAGACCAAGGTTAGATTCAGGTGAGTCTAATCTTGCACAGATACCAGTGATACAAAATACCTGCAATTTTTACAGAAACAACAGAAGAAAGACATAGAGTAATCACTCACAGACAGACAGACATTGTGGGAGAGAGATCCAATGGCTCTACTGACTCAGGACCATAGTATTAGGGGACATCAGACTCATTAGGGGACACCAGATTCAGTTGGCACAACAAAACACATAACAATCTTGTTCTTCATCCTACATTGGTGAGTAGCAACTGGGGTCTTAAAAGCTTTCAAGTGGCCATCTAAAATGCACCTAATGGTCTCTTATTGTCAGAAGCTAAGAAGAGCGCAAAAAAACAAGGGCATTTGGAAACAATCAGCCCCAGGACATGATGGACCTCGAGACCATAAGTCTGCTCTTTCTTATGATTTTGAGTTTTGTTCCACATTTTTTCCCACTATCTCCTATTGTGATCAGTTTCAGAATGTCTGGCAGTGGAGGCAGTGCACCATCTAGTTCTTCTGGTCTCAGGGTCATGGAAGCTGAGGCTCACGTGGTCCACTAGTCCTTAGACTAAGTGTTTCCATGTATATTTGATTTTCTTCACTCTTCTCTACTCTAGAAGAAGAGAGATCAATAATTGCACCTTGGATGTCAAGCTTTTAAGACCCCAGTCACTAATCACCAAAGTAGAATGTAGAACATTATCTTTGTGCACTGTTATGCCGATTGAGCTTGATGTCCCCTGCTAGTGTGGTCCTGAGCCCCTATGCCCAGCGACTCATTCTCTCAAGGTATTTGGCTATTGTTTTTTTATTTTTTATTTTTATTTTTTTCCAACCCTATATATGATCTTGGATACACTCTCCATTTAGATATACATAGTTGTTTAGCTTGTTCACCCATCTACCATCCCTATACCTATGTTTGCTTTCATTGACAACTCAGTATTGTATTTACAAAGGGGTTCACATTTGTTGTTTGTACTGCCCATGTAACTCTCT
>NW_006922596.1:202488-204186 GCF_000298275.1 Orycteropus afer afer
AATATAATTAAGGGCATATACATGAGACTAATGATGGACATTATTCTCTGCAGAGAAAGACTGAAAGCATTCCCTAAGTAAACAGGAACCAGACAAAGTTGCCCTCTATCACCATGCCTATTCAACATTGTATTGGAAATCTTGGCCAGGGCAGTAATGCAAGAAAGGGAAGTGAAAGGCATCCAAATTGGTAAGGAAAGGTAAAACTATCTTTATTTGCAGATGATATGATCCTGTGCATAGAAAATCCCAGAGACTCAGCAAGAAAACTACTGGAACAAATTGAAGGATTCAACAAAGTGGCAGGGTAAAAGATCAACGTACAAAAATTAGATTATTCTGCATCAACAAAGAGATCTCTGAAAAGGCAAATAATACCATTTGCAGTACCAAACCACATTTCCTGCAATCGAGTTGATTTTGACTCATAGTGACCCCCTTTGGGTTTCCAAGGTGGTATATCTTTATGGAAATAGATTGCCCCATCTTCTTTCCACAGAGAAGCTGGTGGGTTTGAACCTCTAACCTTCTGGTTAACAGTCAAATGCCTTAGATACCATGTCACCAGAGTGCCTTAAAGTTACCAAATATATAAAATAATCAGTAATAAATCTTACTAGAGATACAAAAGACCTATACAAAGAAAATGACAAAACACTACTACAAGAAATTAAAAGAGATCTACATAAATGGAAGAACATACCATGCTCATAGATATGAAGACAGAACTTTGTGAAAATGTCAATATTATCCATTATATCCATAATATTATGCTGGGTAAATTAGTTACATAACTAACTTAGTCTGCATTAACATACCTCATTTTTACCATTAATCAGCCTTCTGTTAAAACTAATTACAATCTCAGCTGTGGAAAGGACATTGAATAATAAAGGTTCTGGTGTTAATTACAAAAAAGAAGAGTGAATTAAAGAGTTTTCCTCTTTGAAAGACTATGTGAAGAAAATGAAAAGACAAGATGCAGAGTGAGAGAAAATATTTGAAAACCACATAGCTGACAAATTATATAAACTCAAGAGTGAAAATTAAACTTTATACAATACAGTAAGAAAATGGCAAGAGTTACATCATTTCATTGCTGTCAAATAAGCATGAAAGGATGTTCAATATCATAAGCCACTGCACAAATGCAAATCAAAACCACAAGCCACAGTTCCGGTTTCCAGTTCAACATGTAAAGACCATGGAACTCATCATTCCATCTTCACAAAGTAAAAGCTGAAAAAACTGAAAAATCAGCAACTCTTTTCAAGTCCATCTAAGAACTGAGTTTCCACTACTCATCTGTCAGTTTGTTGTACTGTGGTGGCTTGTGTGTTGCTTTCAGGCTGGAGACTATGCCACTGGTATTTCAAATACCAGCAGGGTCACCCATGGTGGACAGGTTCACTGGAGCTTCCAGACTAAGACAGACTGGGAACAAGGATGGGGTCATTCACTTTTGAAAAGATTAGCCACTGAAAACCTTATTAATAGCAGTAAAACACGGTCTGATGTATTACTGGAAAACTATTTGAATAGCCCTGAAACATTGTCTCAAAGGACAATGATATTGAACAACATCTGCAAAAACAGCAAGGAGGCCACATGTTCTGACCTCCTCTAACCCTCCAAGAGGAAGACAGGATTACCAGCAGTAACCCAAGGCCTATTCCTGCCACGCCAGACATGCTGCCT
>NW_006922596.1:204825-207336 GCF_000298275.1 Orycteropus afer afer
ACTATACCACAACATCCTTTCATGAAGAAAGGATTAGTATTGAACAACCTTTGTATTCAATGAAATGATGTCACTCTTTTGCCATTTTCTTATTGTATTGTTTATTGTACAGTTCTTATTGTATAGTTCTGGAAGATGAGCCACACCGGTTGGAAGGCACTCAAAAAATGACTGGGGAAGAGCTGCCTCCTCAAAGTAGAGTCAACCTTAACAACACGAATGGAGTATAGCTTTTGGGACCTTCATTTGCTGATGTGGCACAACTCAAAATGGGAAGAACGTACGAAGTATGATTCTAGGAAAATTGAAAGTTGTCAAAAAATGAAACACAATACATAAATATCAATATCCTAGGCATTAGTGCACTGAAATGTACTGGTATTGGCCATTTTGAGCCAATCATATGGCCTACTTTGATGGGAATGACAAATTGAAGAGGAATGGTGTAACATTCATTGCCATAAAGAATGTTTCAAGATCTATCCTAAAGTACAATGCTCTCAGTGATAGAATAGCATCCATCCATCTACAAGGAAGACCAGTTAATACTATTATTACTCTTATTTACACAGCAACTACTAAAGCCAAAGATGAAGGAATTGAAAATTTTTACCAGCTTCTGCTGTCTGAAATTGACAAAACATGCAATCAAGATGTATTGATTATTACTGGTGATTGGAATGTAAAAGTTAGAAACAAAGAAGACTCAGCAGTAGTTGGAAAATATGGCCTTGGTGATAGAAATGACACCAGATATCTCATCATAGAATTTTGCTAGTCCAATGACTTATGCATTGTAAATATCTTTTTTGAACAACACAAACAGAGCTATACATGTAGACCTCACCAGATGGAATACACAGGAATCAAATCGACTATATCTATGGAAAGAAGTGATGGTGAAGTTCAATATCTTCAGTCAAAACAAGGCCAGGAGCTGACTGTGGAACAGACCATCAATTGCTCATATGCAAGTTGAAGTTGAGGTTGAAGAAAATTAAAACAAGTGCACTAGAGCCAAAATATGACCTTGATTATATCCCACCTGAATGTAGAGACCAACCAAAGAATAGATTTGATGCATTAAACACCAATGACTGAACACCAGATGAGTATGGGATGACGTCATGAACATCATACACAAAGAAAGCAAAAGGTCATTAAAAAGACAGAAAATAAAGGAAAGAAAAAAAAATATGTCAGAAGAGACCCTAAAATGTGCTCTTGATTGGAGAGTAGCTAAAGTGAATGGAAAAACTTGATTCAGGAATGAGGTTCTTACCACCTGTCACAAGTAATACCAATCACCACAACAGGTTGAAGTGGGAATGCAAAAGATTTATTGAGTATTGATACCCAAGGAGACAGAGAGAAATCGCGTCTCTAAAAAGTCTGCCTCCTCATCAAGAACAGACATATACACACCCATGTTCATCGCAGCACTATTTACAATAGCCAAAAGATGGAAACAACCTAGGTGTCCATCAACTGAGGAATGGATAACCAAACTATGGTACATACACACAATGGAATACTATGCAACCCTAAAGAATGATGCAGAATCTGCAAAACACCGCATAATGTGGATGAACTTAGAGGACATTATGCTGAGTTAAATAAGTCAATCACAAAAGGGCAAATATTGTATTAGTCCGTTATTGTAAAAGTCAAGGAAAGGTTTATCTATAAAAGGAAATTTTCTTTGTTGGATACCAGGGGTAGGAGGGGAGGGGAGGGAACGCTGTTAGATAGATAGAGATAAGTATTGATTTGGGTGAAGAGAAGGGCAGTGTACCAAATGTAAGTGATCAATATGGTGACACTGAGGAAGAGAAAGACATAGAGAGGTTCATGAGAGGTACAGACAACAAATATGAACCATTTTGCACATACAGTACTGCATTTTCAGTGAAGGCAAACATGTGCATATGGGTGGATAGATGGGTGGACAGGCTGAACTATTAGGTATGTCTATGAAATGGGGAGTGTATCCAAGAACATGTACAGGGTAGGCAGACAATGGTCCTATAAGTTTATGTGAATGAGCAGAATTCCCAGGTGTATAGTAGAGCTGACAAGGGGCAAGGTTGTAGTCATTGCTTGGTCACATCCAGCTACCCAGAGGGACCGAGTAGTTGAACCTGTGGGCTTAGAACCATAGTCGCATAGGACATCAAGCTCAATTGGCATAACATACTTACACAAAACATTGTTCCACCTCCTACTTTGGCAAGTAGCAACTGGGATCTTAAAAGCCTGCAAGCTGCCATCTAGATGCAAGGATGGGTCTCTCCTCATCAAGAGCAAAGAAGAATGAAGAAAACCAAAAATGCATGGAAACAATTAGTTTTAGCAAGTGGTACACCATCCGATTTGCAGCCTATATGACTATGAGACCAGAAGAAGTAGATGGTGCCCGGCTACCACTGTCAACCATTTGGAAGAAGATCTATGTAGGAGATCCTTGAAAGAGAGGGAGAACAATGTGGAACAGAACTGAAAATCATTTGA
>NW_006922596.1:208161-209236 GCF_000298275.1 Orycteropus afer afer
TAAGAGGCAGAGCTGAATCCCAAGGTTGAGGGGCCTTCATCCAGCCCCAAGAGCTGGCACTTCGAACTAGGACTTCTAGCCTCCTAAACTGTAAGAGAATAAATCCCTGTTTTTTGAAACCACTCATTTGTGGTATTTTCTGTTAGACTGGCACTAAAGAACAAAAACAGGGGAGGTTTGAGGAATGCTGATAATGTCTTCCTCTTGTTATCAGGATGAGTTGTCTCTTTCTTGTGAACTTTCTATTATTGTTCCGGTCAGTGTTGTAAAACATGCTTTGGTCAGAACTGTTTTGCAAACTCTTTGTACTTGTCCAGAAAGATTAACTCGAGACAGAGTGGAGAATGTGGGAGTGGGTATACTCAGGCCTCTTGGACTTTTAAGAATGTCTCTGTTTCCTCTTTATTTTGGATGCTCCAAACATGGTGTCTCTCTTCTCAGGGTTATCTTGCCTCATAAACTTTAGTGATCAGCTGTAACAGGCTGCAGGGGAAAGCTGTATGCGCCAAGGAACACGTAAGCAAAAAAACAATCTTAAAGGAATTATTTTCCATGAAAGGGTCAGCTATTCCATTTACATAGAGGGAAGAAGAGAGGAAACAAAAAAATATAAAATTAATCTTTGTAATTAATGTCTGCTTTAATAATAGCTGTTAGTTTGTTATATTTCTGCAGTTTCTCTGCAAAAGGTTTCTCTGGTCCTCCAACATTCCCACCTTTTTACCAGGGTTTCACAATCATGGGAAACAGGGTTATGTTTTCTTTCTTAAACTACTTCCTGCTATGCAGGGGTGACAAGACACTAATACCTCAGAGGGAAAATGGACAGAAACTAACAATATCCTGCTGGATAAGTTCATCAGCACCAGGTGCCTTGAGAAGGGGAAATTCGAGTGTAGCTCCCAGGGTTCTTACCATTCCATTAGAGGATGTCTTTGTGATGCACCGGACATAAGTGCATTTGATTATGATAGCAAGGCCTATAGTGATTAAGGGCATAAGCCAGGACCCTAAAAAAACAAACCAAACTCACTGCCGTTGAGTGGGTTCCAACTCATAGCGACCCCTCCTTGGG
>NW_006922596.1:210033-210493 GCF_000298275.1 Orycteropus afer afer
AAAAAATAGGGCTAAATCTAGGGTCCTTGATTTATGGCATAAATAGACTATCAAGCATAACCCAAAATGCACAGGAAGTGGAAGAGAAACTAGATGACTTGGACCTTTTTGGAAGCAATCAGTCCTACAACATCATAGCCCTCGAGACCAGAAGAACAAGATGGTGCCCAGCTACCAATGCCAAGCACTCAGGAAAGGATCAAATCTGGAAATCCTGGATAGAGTGGGAGGAAAAACATGGAAAAAAAATCCAAAAACTAAATAATGACAAGAATTATTGGTCAGATGGAGTCTGGTGAGACCCTCAATACTATGGCCCTGGAATATGTTCTGTGCCTGTAATAAAACTCACTCCCAGGGGCTGACTCTCAGCCCAATAGTAAACAAGATGTACATGCAGACCACTCAACCCAGGGTGATGCACCCACATACTCTATGGAAATGCATCCCTTGGAGCAAT
>NW_006922596.1:211173-239120 GCF_000298275.1 Orycteropus afer afer
TGCAGAGAGTTTGGAATTCTCATACACTGCTGGTGAGACTGCAAAATGGTACAACCATTGTGGAAAATGGTGTGGGGCTTCCTTAAAAAACTGAAAATAGAAATACCATTTGATCCAGCAATTCCATTACTAGGAATATATCCTAAAGAGGTGAGAGACTTAACACAAACAGACATATGTACACCTATGTTTATCACAACACAATTCACTATAGCAAAGAGATGGAAACAACCTAACTGCCCATGAACAGATGATTGGATAACCAAACTGTGGTACCCTCACACAATGGAATACTATGCAATAATAAAGAATAATGAAAATACACAAATCATCTCGCAATATGGATGAATTTAGAGGACATTATGCTGAGTGAAATAAGTCAATCACAGAAGGACAAATATTGTATGAGCCCACTATTGTAAAAAGTAAAGGAAAAGTTTATTCAGGGAAGCAAACTCACTTTGCTGGTTACCAGGGATAGGAAGGAAGGGGAGGGGAAATCTTGGACTGTTTGGGGTCACATGTTGATTTGGTTGAGTGTGGGAAGGTACAGTATGGAAAGAGTTTGTGACCAGCATAGTGACACTGGTGAAAGGAATGACACTGAAATGTACACAAAAGATAGAGAAAACAAGTTGTTGTTGTTGTTATGTGAAGTCAAGTTGGACCTGACTCATAGCAACCCCTCCTTGGGTTTCTGAGGCATTATCACTATGGAAGTAGATTGCCCCATCTTCCTTCTGAGGAGTGGCTGGTGGGTTTGAACCACCAGCCTTCTGGTTAGCAGTCAAGTGCCTTAGTCACTATGCTACCAGAGCTCCTATAGAAAACAAGAAGTAAATACTATTACATGCACAACACTGCACTATCACTAGTACCAAATACCAGGTTACAGATTAATGCATAGACAGGTGAGAAGAGTAGGTGGGGGTAGGCAAACAGGAATACACCCTAGACCAAGATAGCTTTGGTTGAAGATAATCTTACATATGCACTTGTGCTACAAAATTAGCCACATACATTACAGAAGCAACAGAAGACAGGGTTGGAGTAACTTTTTAGAGACAACCAAACATCTCGTGAGAGAGATCACCAGGCCTGGGGGCTCAGGATCATAGTCTCTAGGGACATCATGCTCAATTGGCACACATAGTTCATAAAAACGTTGTTCTACAACCTACTTTGGTGAGTAGCGACTGGGGTCTTAAAAGTTTTCGAGCGGCCATCTAAGATCCAACTATTGGTCTCCTCTCATCTGGAGCAAAGAAGAGTGAAGAAAATCAAAGTCATCTGGAAACAATTATTCCAAAGATAAGATGGACCATGAGGACCTGAGCTTCCACAACCCCAAGACCAGAAGAACTACATGGTGCCCAGCTACCAATGCCAACCACTTGGAAAGGAAGTAAATCTGTAGATCCTGGATAGAGTGTGAGGAAAAATGTGGAACAAAATTTAAAAACACAAAAGTGACCAGAATTACTGGTTGGAAAGAGTCTGGTTGAACCCCTGAGACTGTGGCCCTGGGTTACCCTTCGGGCCTAGAAACAAACTCACTTCCATGGATTGGCTCTCAGCCCAACAGTAGAAAGACCTATATCCAGAATACCTATCCCAGGTCAACGGACTCACCTACTCTAGGTAGATGCAATCCTTGGATCAATCAGCCATGAGACACTAGACAGGAATGCATAGGTAAGAAAGGCACAGGGAGGGGGTGGTCACAGGGAGGAGAGGAGAGCTTTTTATGGCTGGAGATGGTAAATGGGGCTGTGAAATCAGATGTGCCTGAACTGTTGAATGTAAAACAAGTTTGCTTTGTAAATTTGTACTCAAAGCACAATTTAAAAAATAAATAAAATGCTATGTTAATATGTAATAAATAGGTTTATTATTGTTATATTTAAATAAAAATTTAAAGCATTAAAAAAAAAACAACAAAAAAAAGTTCCCTCTTAGCCAAGTTAGCCTTCCTCTCCTGAGGAACAATACAAGGCAGAATTCCCTACTTGGGAATGGTAACCAAGGGCAAGTTTCCTTCCCCCTATCCACCCTGGTCCTATAATGCCCACAAAAAAGGTAGGGATCTCTCACTGAAAGCTGGCTCCTGGAATTGCTCTTTTACTTTTCCTCTTCTGTGTGAAATGGACTGGTGGTTCTGTCTCTGGGCAGAAGCAATGGGCTGGGGAAAGAAAACCCCAGTGGCCACTTTAAGCAGGCCACCCAGGCCTCAGCTGTGGACAGGGACACCATGCTGCAGGGCACACCCCATGTTCAGGTGCCAATCTGATGCAGGAACAATGAGGTTCTTACCACCAGTCAAAAGTAGAGCCAATCATCACAACAGGTTGAAAAACATTTATTGAGTATCTCTACCCAAGGAGACAAAGAGGATCGCTTCTCTAGAAAAGTCTGTCTCTTCAAACTGAGAAAAGGTTAGGATTTTTAAAGGGAATTGCTCTAAAGGGTAGGGATTTTGAGGAATGCTGATAATGTCTTCTTCTTATAATCATGATGAGTCCTCTCTTCCTTGTAAACTTTCTGTCATTGTTCTGGTCAGTACTGTAAAACAGGCCTTGGTTGGAATTGTTTTGAAAACTCTTTGTGCTTGTCAGGAAAGATTAACTTTAGAAGGAGGAGAGAATGTGGGAGTGGGTACACTCAGGCTACTCGGACTTCTAAGAATGTCTCTGTTTCTTTTTCATCTTGGTTGCTCCAAATTCTGTGTCTTTCTTCTCATGGTTCTCATGCCCCACAAGCCACAGTGATCAGCTGTAACAGGTCATGGGGTACACTGTATGCTCAAAGGTATACAGAAAAACAATCCTAAAGGAATTATTGTCTATTAAAGGGTCAACTATTCTATTTACATAGAGGGAAGGAGAGAGGAAAGAAAAAAATGGAAAATTAGTCTTTGTGATTAATATTTGCTTTAATCATGGTTGTTAGTTTTTTATATTTCTGCAGTTTCTCAGCAAAAGACTTCTCTAGTCTTTCAACAAACCGAAGAGATAAAAGAGCAGAACAGAAGATTTCAAACAGTGGCTCAAGAAGACAAAGTAAAGTATCATAATGAAATGTGCAAAGACCCAGAGCTAGAAAAACAAAAGAGAAGAAGACACCCAGCATTTCTCAAGTTGAAAGACTTGAAGAAAAACATTCAAGCTTGGAGTTGCAACACTGAAGGATTCTATGAGCAAAATATTAAATGATGCAGGAAGCATCAAAAGAAGATGGAAGGAATACACAGAATCACTGTACAAAAAAGAATTGGTCAATGTTCAGTTATTTCAGGAAGGTAACATATGATAAAGAACCATTTGTACTGGAGGAAGAAATCCAAAGTGCATTGAAGGAATTGGCAAAAAACCAAGGCTCCAGGAACTGATAGATGACCCACTGAGATGTTTCAACAAGCAGATGCAGCACCAGAGTTGCTTACTCATTTATGCTAAAAATGTGGAAGACAGCTACCTGGCCAACTGATTGAAGAGATCAATATTTGTGCCCATCCCAAAGAAAGGTGATCTAACAGAATGTGGAAATCATCGAACAATATCATTAATATCACACGCAAGTAAAATTTTGCTGAAGATACTTCAGAAATGGTTGTAGCAGTATAATGATAGGGAACTGGCAGAAATTCAAGCTGGATTCAAAGGAGGACATGGAACAAAAGATTTCATTGCTGATGTCAGATAGATCCTGGCTGAAAGCAGGAATACCAGGAAGATGTTTACCTGTGTTTTATTGACCATACAAAGGCATTCAACTGTGTGGATCATAACAAATTATGGATAACATTGCAAAGAATGGGAATTCCAGAACACTTCATTGTGCTCATAAGAAACCTGTAGATAGATTAAGAAGTTGTCATTTGAACAGAACAAGGGGATACTGCATGGCTTAAAAATCAGGAAGGGTGTGCATCAGGGTTGTATCCTTTCACCATACCCTGTCAATCTGTATGCTGAGCAAATAATATGAGAAGATGGACTACATGAGGAAGAACATGGCATCAGGATTGGAGGAAGACTCATTAACAACCTGTGATATGCAGACGACACAACCTTGCTGGCTGAAAGTGAAGATGATTTGAAGCACTTACTAATGAAGATAAAAGACTACAGCCTTCAGTATGGATTACACTTCAACATAAAGAAAACAAAAATCCTCACAACTAGACCAATAAGCAATATCATGATAAATGGAGAGAAGATTGAAGTCAGGGATTTCATTTTACTTGGATCCACAATCAACACCCATGAAAGCAGCAGTCAAGAACTCAGACATCGTATTGCACTGGACAAATCTGTTGCAAAAGACTTCTTTAAAGTGTTCAGAGGCAAAGATGTCACATTGAAGACTAAGGTGCACCTAACCCAAGCCATGATATTTTCAATGACCTCAAATGCAGGATCCAAACATGCCCCAAAGCTAAAGACTTTTCTCAAAGCTTCTCCTTATATACTGAAAGCAGGCCACATTCTGAAGGCAACTACTTAGCTGTTCATAGCAGATTCCACCATGGAGGTGATTACAATCTCATCGTAGGGAACCTAGCCACTCAAAACCATGGCTCAGTCAGGTTGACACACAACCTTAAATACTACAGTTGTTTACAAGAAGCTTATTTTAAACATAAAGACACAACTGGCTTCAAAGTGAAGAAATGAAGGAAGTTACAGCATAATAACTAATCAATAGAAAGCTGGAGTAGTTATATTAATTTCAGACAATGCAGACTCAGACTTCAGAGCCATTAAAATTAACTGGGATAAAAATGTTAAATGGATAAATTCTATAAGAAAATATAAATACTTGAATGTGTATTTACCTGACAACAGAGTGTCAAAATATGTGATGCAGAAACATTTAGAACTGCAAGGACAAATACACAAAATCACTACTATACTCCAGGACATCAACACTCCTCTGTCAGTAATTGACAGATCCAGCAGGCAGAAAATCAGTAAGGACATAGTTGAATTCAACGGTACTATCAGTCAACTGGATCTAATTGACATTTATAGAATGCTTCATCCAAAAACAGCTGCATACACATTGTTCTCAAACTTTGATGGAACATTCACTAAGATAGACCACATCCTGGGCCACAAAACAAAGCTCAACCAATTTAAAAAGAATATAAATCATACAAAGTATGCTGTCTGACTAAAATGGAATTAAACTAGAAATCAGTAACAGAAAGAAAAGTGGAAAATCCCAAAATATTTGATAAATTGAACAGATTTCTAAATTAAATATGGCTCAAAAAGAAGTATCAAGAAAAGTTAATAGATATTTTGAAATAAATAAAAATGAAAATACAACTTATCAAAATTTGTGTGATGCAGCAAAAGCAATGCTACAGGGCAATACAGAGCATTGAATGCATGTATTAGAAAAAAGTTAAAATCAATTGTCTAAGATTCTACCTTAGGAAAGAACACAAAGAATAAATTAAATTAAAAGAAAGCAGGAGAAAAGAAATAATAGAAAATCAAAGCAGAAATTAATGAATTTGGAAACAGGAAAAAATTAATGAAATAAAACACTAATTCTTTGAAAAAATCAGTAAAACTGATAAACCTCTAGCTGGGCTAAATAAGAAAAAAAGAGAAAAGACAAAAAATCACTAATATCAAGACTGAAAGAGGACATCAGTGCTGATCCCATGGACATTAATTGGATAATAAAGGATTATTATAAACAACTCTATGCCTACAAATTGATAACCTTGAGTAAATGGTCCAAATCTGTCAAAATAATAATAATCTGCCAAAACTCACACAAGGAGTAATAGCAAATCTAAATAGGATTACATTTATTAAAGAAATTGGTTCAGTAATAATAACCTTCCCTACCCAAAAGTACTGTCTCCAGATGATTTCAGTGGTGAATTCTGGCAAATATTTAAGGACGAAATTATACCAATTCTCTACAATGTACTCCAGACAACAAACAAAATCAGAGGGAACACTTTTCAAGTCATTCTTTGAGCCTCACATTACCCTAATACAAAAGCCAGACAAAGACATTAGAAGAAAGGAAATCTACAGGATAATATATCTCATGGACAGAGATTTAAAAAGTATTTTAAAATTTTAGGAAATTAAATACAACATTCATATAAAGGCTTATACACCATGGACAAATGGGATTTATCTCAGTATCCAAAGCTGGTTCAGCATGTGAAAATCAATTGATGTAATACATCAGTGTTTTCAATTTTAACCATTTTGATTTTCCATATATGAAAAATCATGTGATTATATCAACAGACACAGAGAAAGCATTTGACAAAATCCAAAGCTCATCATGATAAAAACTCTCAGCATAAGAATAGAAATAAATTTTCTCAACTTGTTAAAGAATATATTATACAAAAACCGTACAGCTAACATCATACTTAATGGTGAGAAACTAGTTGCTTTTCCCCTAAGATTGGGAACAAGGCAAAGATGTCCAACTCTCACCAATTCTATTCAAAATTGCACTAGAAGTGCTAGTAAATACATTAAGAAAAAAAAGGAAATAAAATGGTATATATTGGGAAGGAAGAAATAAAATTGTCTTTGTTCACAGATGACATGATTGTCTAAGTAGAGAAATACAAAGAAATGACAAAACTCTTAGAAATAATAGACAATTATAATAAGTTTGCAGGATAAAAGGATAATTAATATCCAAAAGTCAACTGCTGCCCTATTTTCCAGAAATGAACAATTAGAATTTGAAATTAAAAACACACCATTTACATTCTCACTACCATCGAGTCAATTTTGACTCATAGCGACCCCTCCTTGGGTTTCTGAGGTAGTATCTCTACAGAACTAGATTGCCCAATATTCCTTCCAAGGAGTGGCTAGTCGGCTTGAACTGCCAGCCTTCTGGTTAGCAGTCAAATGCCTTAGGCATTATACCACCAGAACTCCTACCACTTATATTAGCACCAAAAAGTGAAATACCAAAACCATACCCACTGCCACTAAGTTGATTCCGACTCACAGTAACCCTATAGGACAGATCATAATTGCTCTATAACAGAGTTTCCAATGTTTTAAATCTTTACAAAAGGATAGTGCCTCATCTTTCTCCCATGCAGTGGCTGGTGGATTCAAACTGGTGATCTTTTGGTTAGCAGCTGAATGCTTTAACCACTGCAACACCAGAGCTTCTTAAAAAATGAAATACTTAGGTATAAGGTACAAATCTAACAAAATATGTAGTATGCGTAATACTATAAAATCTGATGAAATAAGTAAAAAAAAAAAACAAACTCAATCAATGGAGAGATAATCCATGTTCATTGATAGGAAAACTCTATATTCTTAAGATGTCAGTTCTTCCTAAAATGATGTATAATGTCAGTGGTACCCCAATTTAAAAATCCCAGCAACTGTGAAAATTGGATTTGCACATGTAGAAAAATGAAATATGATCCATGCTTCACACCATACACATAAAAATTTCAAAACAGATTAAGGGCCTAAATGTGCAAACTAAAACTATAAAATTCTTAGAAGAATAAGCAGGAAGCATCACTGTTAGTCCAAGCATTCAACAATGGATTATCTAATATATTAATAATAATAAGCATAAACAGCAAAAGACAAAATAATTAAATGGGACCTCATAAAAATGAAAAACTTTTGTTTATCAAAGATTTTAACAAAAAAAAGTGAAAAGAGAAGCTATTGACTGGGAGACCATCTTTCAAGAGCATCTATCCGACAAGAACATAATAAGCAAAATATATATAAAATTTCAATACCTTACCGACAAAAGGACAACCCAATCATAAAATGGGCAAAGGACTTGAATAGACATTTCACCAAAGAGGACATTTAAATGGCAAACTAAATACATGAAAGAATGCTCAACATCATTAGCCATCAGAGAGATGCAAATCAAAACCACAATGAGACACTATTTCACCCCCATTAGGGTAGCTAAGGAGCTCTGGTAGCATAGTGCCTAAGGCACTTGACTGCTAACCAGAAGGCTAGTGGTTCAAGCGCACCAGCCACTCCTCGGAAGGAAGATGGGGCAATCTACTTCTGTAGTGATATTGCCTCGGAAACCCAAGGAGGGGTCGCTATGAGTCGGGTCCGACTCGACAGCACATAACAGCAACAACAGTTTAGCTAAGGCTGCATACTGTATGATTCCAAGTAATCCAACACATACTTCCATCTGCTATGGAAGTAGATTGCCCAATCTTCCTTTTGAGGAGTGGTTGTGGGTCTGAACCACCAGCTTTCTGGTTAGCAGTCAAATGCCTTACGCACTATGCCACCAGAGTTTCTACAAATTATGGAAAACAAAATTATGGAGATAAAAAGATGAGTGGATGCCAGGGGTTCAGGGGAGAGGGTTAAAGGAAAAGAATGAATAGGTGGAGCACAAGGGATTTTTAGGACAGTGAAAAATAGTCTGTATAGTATATAATTATGGATTCATGCCTTTATGCATTTGTCAAAAACTCACAGAACTATACAACAATGAACTCTAATGTAAATGATACTGTTGTTGTGTGCCATTGAGTCAAATCCAATTCACAGAGACCCTACATGACAAAGTAGAACTGCTCTATAGGGTTTCCAAAGCTGTAATCTTTACAGAGCAGGTGACCCAGTCTTCTCTCCTGTGAAACTACTAGATGGGTTTAGAACCACTGGCCTTTCAAACAGCAGCCAAGCACTTAACCACTGTGCCACCAAGGCTCCTTATGTATATGAGAGACTTTAGTTAGTAATAACATACTGTGGTGGTTAAGTTTGTGTGTCAACTTGCCTGGGCCTGGTTGAATGGCTGGGCAGCTGAATGTAGTTATTCCCATGTAATTAACTCCATGGTGGAATCTACTGGAACAGCTGAGTAGCTGCTTTAGGGATGTGGTCTGCTTCTAGTATATAAGAAAAAACTTTGAGGACAGTCTCCAGCTTTTTGGCACGCTTGAACCCTGCATGTATCCAGTCGCTGTTCAGCAGTCTCCCGTGCTCTACTGATCTTGGGACTTCTACTGCATGTTGTTTGGCGATATCAGGACTGTGCCTTTTCACTTGTGGACTTTGATTCTGTCAGCCTCAGCAGCCAGCAACCGTCTGAACGAAGAAAAGCCTCCAGCTTCAGTGGGCTAGGAATAAGAGGCAGAGCTGAAGCCCAAGGTCGAGGGGCTTTCACCCAGCCCCTAGAGCCTGGCGCTTTGAACTCAGACTTCTAGCCTCCCGAACTGTAAGAGAATAAACTCCTGTTTTTTCAAGCCATGCCATTTGTGGTATATTCCTCTCAGAATGGCACTAGGTAACCAAAACATATACTAATATTGACTTATCAATTTTAACAAATTTACCACTCCAAAATGCAAGATATTAATAATGGGGGAAACTGGGAAGTTAGAAGGAGTATATGGGAACTGTGTACTTTCTGCTCATTTTTTTTCTGCAAACATAAAACTGCTACAAAAAATGAAGTCTATTAACTAAAAATTAAAAAAGAATAACCACAATGAGATATGACACAATTATCAAAAAGACTAAAATTAAAAATAATGGCAAACGCCAATAACTGGATAATACTCAAAGGTTGCTGGTCAGAATATAAAATGGTACAGCCACTCTAGAGAAGTTTGTCAGTTTTTTATAAAAATAAACATGCAGCACATCAACAGATGAATGGATAAGCAAAATGTCACACATACATACAATGGAATACTACTCAGCCAGAAATAAAATTGATTGGATGGGGCTTGAAGACATGCTGAGTGAAATAAGTCAATCACAAACGTAGAAATATTTTATGAACTCAGTTATCTAAAAAGACAAGAATAGGCAAATGTGTAAAGACAGAAGTTTACCAGTGGTTACCAGGAGTAGGAGGGAGGGGGAAAGAAAGAGCTACTGCTTATGGAGCACTGAAGTTTGGTTTACCATGATGGAAAGATCGCATTGATAGATCGCACAGCCAATTACTGTAATTGCTGTCAATATGTTGTACACCTGTAAAAAGTTGATGTAGCAAAAGTTGTGTGAAATACACATTTACAACAATGACAATAATAACAAAGAACACCTGCTGAGGCTGCTTATGTACAACCAAATACCTTCTGGGATTTGGTTCCTTGGTTTAGAGGTTTAGGGCATGGTTTCATGGGACCTCCTAGTTAATGGGCCTAATATCACTTTTAGTGCTTCTATTCTACTTCCTAGTTAACTGCATAATGCTTGGGGTCTTGAAAGCATGCAAGTGGTCATCCAAGATACCACTATTGGTTTCTATTCACCTGAAGCTACAGAAGAAGGAGAGTCAGAAGGTGGAGGAAATGGAATGTATGGTGAATTGTCTCCATGAACAACTGTCTCCTTTGCCAAGAGACCAGAAGAAAAGGATGGTGCCCACTTACCATTACTAAGTGTTTTGATCAAAGATTCTATAGAGGAATCCTGATCAAAAGGGGGGAAATGCAGAAGAAAATTTCAAACTCTCACACACTATAGACTTTCTAGAGCCACAGAGGCTAGATAAACTCCTGAAACTACTGCCATGATAATCTTTAAACCTTAAACCAAAAATATTCCCCAAAGTCTTCTTAAAACCAATTCTCTAACTAATAAAGAATGTCTGTCTCAAGCATTGTGCTCTTTTAAGAACTATTTGGGATTAAATTGACAACAGTAACTGGAAAGTTTAGATAGGAAACTTTGGGAGCAATGAGTTTGTATTAAAACGAAGGAGGACAATTCAGAAAAGGAGAGTGAGAATGGTTGCCCAACTTGGAAACTGTAACCACTGTCACTGACTTGTACATATAGAATTGTTGAATTGCTGTACGTTATGCTGTGTATATTCTCAACAACAAAAGTAAATTAAAATTTAAAAATAAATATAGCATTTGACTGCTAACTAGAAGGCTGGCGGTTCAAACCCACCAGCCACTCCTCAGAAGGAAGACTGGGAAATCTACTTCTACAGAGATACTGCCTCAAAACCCAAGGAGCGGTCGCAATGAGTTGAAATCAACTTGATGGCGTGAGTTTGGTTTTTTGTTTGTTTGTTTGTTTACTATCATGCCATACGCAGACATAACCTTGCTTGCTATAAGTGAAGATGACTTAAAGCACTAACTGATGAAGATCAAAGACTACAGCCCTCAGTATGGATTACACTTCATAAAGAAAACAAAAATCCTCATAACCGGACCAAAAGCAATATCATGATAAACAGAGAAAAGATTGCATTTCATTTTATTTGGATCTACAATCAATGCCATGGAAGTAGCATTCAAGCAATTAGAGGCACTATTGCACTGGGCAAATCTGCTGCAAAAGACTCATTAAAGTTTTAAAGAGCAAAGATATCATTTTTGAAGACTAAGTTGTGTCTGACCCAAGCCATAGTATTTTCAATTGCCTCATATGCATATGGGAGCTCTGATAGCATAGTGCCTAAGGCACTTGACTGCTAACCAAAAGGTTGGCAAAGGACTGGGCAGCATTTTGTTCTGTTGTACACATTGTCGCTTAAGTAAGAGCCAATTGGACACCACCTAACAACAACCATACAATCCAGCGATTGCACTTCTGTGCATTTATCCTAGAGAAATGAAGACTAACATTCAAATACCTATATATGAATGCTTATAGCAACTTTATTCATAAAGCCCCAAAGTGGCGTTGACAGTTAAACGTTGTTGTTGTTATGTGCCATTGAGTCAGACCTGACTCATAGCGACTCCTCTTGGGTTTCCAAGGCAGTATCACTACGGAGGAGTGGCTGGTGGGTTTGAACTGCCAGCCTTCTGGTTAGCAGTCAAGTCCTTAGGCACTACTACCAGAGCTCCTGACAGTTAAATATACCATGTAAATACTTGTTGTGTGCCTTCGATTGATTCCAACTCATAGTAAACCTATAGGACTGGTCCAGAGGGTTTCCCAGGCTGCAAATCTTTACAGAAGCAGTCTGCCATGTCTTTCTTCCTTAGAGTGCTTTGTGGGTTCAAACCTCAGACCTTTCAGATGGTCAGCAGCTGAGTGCTTAACCACTGTGCCACTACAGTTCCTTATGGAAATACCAGTCACCTATAAAAAAGTATAAACTATTGATGTAGTATATTATGATGTATGAGAAAAGCCATTCGTAAGCACATGATGTATGTAACATCAAAACCGAAAAACCAAACTCACTGCCATCTAGTGGATTATGATTTATAGCCACCCCCACTGGTTTTCCAAGGCTATAAATCTTCAGGAAGCAGACTGCCTCATCTTTCTTCCTTAGAGCAGCTGGTGGGTTCAACTTCTTGGTTAGCAGCTATATGCCTTAACCACTACACCACCAGAAAAAAAAAATACTAACTGCCATCGAGTCAACTCCAACTCATAGCCCCTTTGGGTTTCCCAGGCAGTAAATCTTTCCCGAAGTAGATTGCACAGTCTTCCCAGTGGCTGGTGGGTTTAAACTGCCAACTTTCTGATTAGCAGTCAAATGCTTTAGGCATTTGGCCACCAGAGCTCCTGTCCTTGTATATAACACAGAAGGACTTAAAATGAAAAACAACAGTCCTCTGACCCATTACTTCCTAACCCCTCCCCCACTCTCCAGAAACAATTCCTTTGAACTCTTTTGGCCTTTTCTTCTGGTGCTCTCCATATTTCAATACAAGTGCATATACCTACCACTTTTCATCCAAACTTATTGCCTTCTTACTAGAGTATGAGAATTTAATTCACTTACTCCAGGCCACCTCTTCCCAATTTTAATCAATAAGAAGGAGTAGGGAGATGGTTGTGTGCTGGAACACTACCCCCCCCCCCCATGAATCCCAGGTCTCAGCAGTAATTACTGAGCGCTTACTGTGTGGGCAACATAACTTTGGATGTATGGACTCATTAATTACAAGCTTGGCTTACAGTAACTAATAATAAGACAGGAAAACAAAGACAATGCTCGGCCTTCCCCATCCAAAACCATTAAGCATACCAAACACAACTCAACCCACTGCGGTCTAGTCCATTCTGACTCGTTTTCAAAACTCTAAATCTTTACTGATGCCGACTGCCTAATCTTTCTCCCGCGGAGCGGCTGGTGGGTTCAAACAGCCTGCGCCACCAGGGCTCCTTCATTAAGCGTAAGTATCGGTAAAAATGTCTAGCTTCCAGGCACTGAAATAGCAACCTTCTCCTTTAATTCTCCACGAGGGAAGGTGGGGCCTTGCCCACTCACAGTTAAAAGAACCTTCAGTCTGGCCGCCCTACCCAGCCAGAAGCGCTGGGTGAGCCAAAGCCACATGATGGCGACGGAGGGAACTCTGGCTTTTCCGAAACACTCTCTATGGTATTCACCCCGGTCCACCCGCCCCTTGGGTAACTATAGTCACGTGACAGGCTCAGGGATTAGGCAGGTGCTCACGTGATCTTGGCCTGCAGTTGGGTGGCTGCTGTAAGGTACTTGGGCTCCTGAAGGACCAGCAGTTAAGGTGTAATCACTGCCGCCAATTAACTTCTGGGCAGCCAGGCTCAGGAGCAACGAGCCAGCCGAGACGTTCACCGCTTGGTGCCAACGGCGCGGGTCTGTTCTTTCTGCCACCTCCGCCTTCGCGGTCCTTACCCCTTAGCGGGTGAAGTCCCCTTTGGGTTTTGAGACTTTGAGGCCTGAGGCCCAAACTCCTGACGACCCCTCCCTCCTATCCTCTCATCCTCCATCTCTTTTCCTTTCCACCACCGGACCATTTGGCCGTCCCGCTGTGCTTTGAGGCTAAGTTTGGGGCGGTAAAGGTTACATTACCTGGGGGAGAGCGGCCCCCCTGTGGACAAAGGCCAAGGCAAGAAAAGAGCTGGCCTAAGGCCGCTGGCGATGAGAATTGGCGTCTGAGAAGGGTGAATAAGAGAAGGAAAAAAAAAAGTACATCGGATACAGGATATAGAAGGAACTGAAAAGGACTTGTTGCACGATGGAAGAATCTGACTCTGAGAAAAAGATGGAAAAAGAGAATCTGGGGCCAAGAATGGATCCTCCAGTGGGGGAACCTGAGGGATCTCTTGGGTGGGTGAAGGCTATTTATACCAAATCTGGAAGGAGGGAGGTGTTTTAATTGAGGAGAGTGTTGTGAATTAGACCCCAATGATAAAATGCTTCTATTTACAAGTAAGACTGACTGATATCATGATCTTTACATTAGACAAGCTATAAGAAGCACTAATACTAAGTGGGCAGAAACAACTTTCCTGAAGGAGGTAGTATCATTCTGGGAGGTGAGGGTGTTGTGACTGAAGAGGCAATTCTGAGTTGCTTTGAATTATCAATAAAGGAGGTCTGACATCACCATTTTGGGGATAGAAAACCTAGGAAGAAGTGGTGCTTCCTGGGCAGAAACCAGGAATTGAGATTGTTTTCTGTGCCAGTTTGAATTTGAGACTTGTGCTTTATGTATTTTATGCTTGTGATGAGTGAAATATGACTTGAAAGGACAGCTGAAGAACTTAAGATATTTCTACATTTTAAAAATAGGCTGACTTAAAAAAGAGGATCTTCAAATATGAAAATATTGTTTGATTTACTTATTCTTTTTAAATAATGAAAAATTGAATCTTTAATTGTAATGGCTTATTTATAATCTAAATAAATCTTCCTAGAAACTATCTACTGTAAAAGTACTTATAGTCTAGGTAGCATAAACCCAGTTTTGTAATTTAGGAAAATGAAAGACTCTGCTCAACCAAGTTCCCACAAACACTGCTCTACTTGACTGTTGTGCAAAACATGCTCTTTTGTACTTCAACATCTATTTGTATTTCTTTCATTCTAATTTCTAAGTAATTGGATCATGGAAACTGTATTTTGGTTTATATCTACAGGTGGGTGCTACCAAATACAACCATGAAGAAAAAGGTAAGACTTGTGTTAGATACACCAAAACCATGAAGGTAAAGGTAAGATGCTATTCAGGGGCTGTTTGTGATGTCTGTACCAAGTCTTCTATGTGGTCTCCCTGACTAGCCCCCTTTTTGCTCTCAGATCTGATTTTTATAATATATAAATCTGAATGAGTCATTCATATAGTTCATATGTAAGAAATTTTTGTAACTTCTCCAAGTCCATGGAATGTAAGTCCAACTGACTGCATGGCCTGTGAAGCCCTTTAAAAATCTGTTCCTGAATAAACCATCTACCACATCTATGCACCCTCTCAATACCATAAGAAATTTATTCTTCTCCAAATTTATAAATTAATTGCATTTTGTGCATGACACACACACACGTACACATACTACACTATACTGACTGCATATTATTTTGAACCAACTCAAATATTACCACTGTAAGGTCTTACACACAAGCTCTCCAGATGCAACTGAACACGCCTTCCTTTGTGTTTTATGGTACTGTGCCCCATGTTGGGGTTTAGGCAGAATTGCTAAGAGTGCAGCCCTAAAACACATTTCTTAACCTCTTGGGGCTTTTTCTTCTTAATTTTTAAAATGATGATAATAATATTACCTATCTCATAGGGTTTTTGTGAAGTTTAAATGAGTAAATTCATGTAGCTCACTTAGATCAGCCCCTGATACAGTTAACCTGGGTAAGTCATAAGCAATTGAGGTAAGTTAAAAAAAAAAAAAATTAAAAAGCAAAGCAAAAGAAATGTACTGTATTTAACCTTAACTTCATCTACTAATTCAATTATATAACCCCATTTAGCTAAAGAAACATTCCTGATAAGCCTGTGTAAAGTTGCTATTAACAAGGATACCAAAAAATAATCAGAAATTCTCTAAGAACAGAAGGAAAACTTTTTCTGTAGTAACCTTCGAAGGGCTTGTTAGTAGCATTTTCTTAGTGAGGTAAAGTTATAAATGCTAGCTTAAATTGAGCCTGATTGCAGTAGATTTTCTCTGTACATTAACAAAAATTTTATAAAATATATTGGGATTGAAGGTAGTATATGTATCCCCTTGATTTAAAAAAGCAAGGTAAATGGAACTGTATTTCATAAGCTCCAGATTTGAAATAGACTCTTAAAAGTCACCTTACCTATTCCCCCCTAATGTAAGAATCTACAGCAATTCTGACAGTTTTTTTTTTTCCTGTCTTTATTAAATGCTGCCATTGACAAGAAGGCTGCTTACCTTCATAAGGCCACTGTTTTCTTTGGACAGTTCTCATTGTTAAAAACTCACTTTTTTAATATCATTATTTTTGTAGCTTGCTCATTCTTTTGATAAACATATATTGAGCATCTTTTGTATGTTAGGCATTGGCAATACAAAAGAGTACTCTCCATACCCTTCCAGGAGCTTAGTTGTGTGAGAGACTGTTGCAAAAACAAAAAGGGGTAACTGCAATGCAGTGATCTTTATAATGACACAAGTATGCACAGAGTGCCATGGGAGGACAGAGCTGGGATACTTAAGCCAACAATGGGGTTAGAGATGCTTCTTGAGGAGATGATTATTGAATTGAGTCTTGAAGGATGAGTGGAAAAATAAGGAATGGAAAATTACTGGCAGAGAGTACATCATGAAACAAAAGCATAGAGCAAGATATACCTTGGGCCCAGAGAGCTGAGAGTAATCACAGGGACTAAAAGCAGTTCAGTTCAATGTGACTCAAAATTCCAGTCCAGGAGTGTGCAGAAGATGAGGGCAGAGAAGTAGATAGGTTAGATCAAAGAGATTCTTGTACATAGTTTAAGGACTTGATCTGTTAGGCCATGGGTAGTTTTTGAAGATAAAAAGTAGATACACTAATTTATGGAGCAAGATTATGGAGATAAGGGATGAGGTCAAGGGCAGAGATAGAAACCTTGACTTTGAAGGAGAAGGAAGAACTTTCAGTTACATTGAAATTCCCTGCTAAGTAGTTGAGTGCATAAAACATTATGACAGATCAAGGTTCAAATTCCTCTCAAGGTTGTAGTTCTCTAACCTAGTTATAAATATACTAATACATAATGATTTACTATGACCCTAATCTCAACAGAATGTATAACCCTGAGAGATAAGTGCTTAGCCCCTGGAATTCTAGATATTTCTGCATTGCTGGGGAACAGTTTAACTAGTTAACAAATACCTGCATCAGGTTGTCAATACTTCAGTAAAACATCAATACAGGAGAGAAATAGGTTCCTTTAGACTTGATTTGCTCTAGATGGCTAACTTGTTCTCTTTCTTTTTCTCTACTTTGTCCTTAGGTGCTGTTGATGGGTAAAAGTGGGTCTGGTAAGACCAGCATGAGGTCTATTATCTTTGCAAATTATATTGCCAGAGACACACGTCGCCTGGGTGCAACAAGTAAGATGTTTTATCTTATTGTAAAGTCAGGTGATCTTAAGTATTAATCATTTGCATAACCCACTTGGTTGCAGTAGCTTGGGTACTGCAAGTGAGGGATTTGTTTTAAAGCATGGTTCCCATTTTTGCATCCCTCTTCAGGGGTGTGTGTCCTAATTCTGGTTACTACTACTCACTCTCTTGGGGAGGTTTCTAAGCTGCTTATGAAGTGGGATGCCATTGCCCAATTTCAACTCTATTCTGCTACATTTTAAACATGTGTAGGAACCCTTTTCTTTGTTTCTTTTGGGGATATGGTGTTTGTTTTTAACTGTTATTATATAAAGGGAAATAGGTAAGTATTAATAAGCATAACAGTAAAATTTCTTAATATTTTTTAAAAGCAGTTGTTAGTCTTAAACCAAACCCGTTGCTGTGAAGTCAGTTCCTAGTCATATCGACCCTGTAGGGTAAGGCTGTAAATCTTTATAGAAGCAGACTGCCTCATCTTTCTTCCATGGAGTATCTGGTGGGTTCGAACCACTGACATTTTGGTTAACAGCCAAATGCCTTTAACCACTACACTACTAGAGCTCCTTAGTTAATCCTAGTCTTCATTAAAAGGAAAAGTGGAGTGGAGATAGTGCTAGTAGTTAACCTACTCTGCTCTGGTACTTTTCTTGAATACCCTTAGATGTTTTCTTTGGAGTTCCTATCCTGTCTTTAGAAATGTGTTATTGCCCATTATGGTTTGAGAGTTAATTCTGGCTTCTTTCTTAGTCTACAGTAATTGGGCTGCTTAATGGACGGTCCTGAGAGAACCCCTATGTTTCTGAACCATAATGCCATGTCATTCTGCACACCCAAGCATTTCTGGATACTGCCTTTGTTCTTGGCCTCTAGATGAGGAAAGCATTGCCATACTTGGCCTTCAGTGATTATGACCTGGATTTCTAGCATCTTGACTGCTTGCAAGTCACCCACTGCTTCATGAGGCATCTCACTCTGGTGTCAAGAACAATAGTGGGACTCTTACATCTCTTATTATGGGCATTACATCCAGTGAATTGTTCTGCAATCAAAATTTCATAACTATTCAACTTGATTAAAATAATTTTGAAATAATCTGGCAGCGTTATTGAAGTTTGAACAGGATGTTGCAAATTATATTTTGCAAATACTTTTTGTAAATATTTTTCAGACTCTAGGATGCAAATGAAAAAAAAAAAAAACTTCATCTCTGTTCTCAGTATGTTTGGAGTGTATTGTTGACTCTGATAATCGGGGCAGCTTTAATTATTAGAAAGCTATTTCTTAGAAAGAGCCCCAGATCTAATTCCTTTTATTTCTTTTAGCTTATTCTCTTAAGACTCTGCAGATATTTGAGAATTGTTAATGTCTCAATCTGTTCCTTGTCTTCCAAACCTTGTCTTCTTAAAGTTAAACATCCCCAGTTCCTCCAACTATTCCTCATGTGATAAAGTGCTAAGACTTTATCAGATACAGTCTAATCAGGGCAGAGTGGAACTACTACATCTCTTGTTCTGGGAATTACATCTCTGTTAATGAAGTCTGCTCCCTTCCTCCCTCTTTTTTTGGAGTTGCTCTCATTATACTGAACTGTGTTTTAAAACCTCAATTTCCTGTTTACATATACACATACCCTTCTGGTTCTTGTGTAGTTAATATTTTGAACCTAAGAATAAACTTTTATCTCTCTTAAAATTGGGAGCTCTGGTAGCATAGTGGCTAAGACACTTGCCTGCTAACCAGACGGCTGGCGGTTCAAACCCACCAGCCACTCCTCGGAAGGAAGGTTGGGCAATCCTACTTCCGTAGTGATACTGCCTCGGAAACCCAAGGAGGGGTCGCTATGAGTCGGGGCCGACTCGACGGCACATAACAACAACAACAACAACTCTCTTAAAATTATTCAGCTTTATTTGTCTTAGCCCATGATATGCTTCTATACCCTGCATTTGTTAACTGTGAAATCCAAGACAAGTTATTTTCTCTCTCTGGGCCTCAGTTTCCTTATTTTTAGAAAAGGGGTTGAATCCCTCTTAATGCTAACATTTTATCATCTTATTTTCATTTCTGCTACTTTTTATCACCTCTGAAATATTCCTTCCTAGCTTCTTGTACTTTGTACATTTGGTAAGTATCTTCTCTAGTTTCCACTAAGTCACTGATTAAAAATTTTGGTCAGAACAGGGTCCTATGGCTTGTCATATCTCTAAAGACTTCTACTTGACATCTCTGGCTCTGGTCTTTGTCAAGTCTGCCTGTCCAAACATCTCCCTGCTTGATTTTCTAGATTTAAAAACTTTTCTGTTCTTCCAAGTTAAGTATCTGAGGCAAGTAACCATGTGATTTCACTGGATAGAAGAAGCTAATGTGTATTGAACAACTGCCATTTGCTAAGCTTTTATACGCTGTGTTATTTACTTTGTTCCTCATATTAACTCCATTTTAATAGATGAAGAAGGTATGGCTTAGAAATTAAGCTCACTTAGCTAGTAAGTGTTAGTGCTGGAATGTAAATCTATGCTCATGTTCTATTCATTTTGCTATAGCCTATAGCCTATAGCCTGTCTGCCTTACTGTATTCTAATAATTCCTGACAGACTTCTTCCTTTTTCTGTTTTAAATTTTGCACACTTTGTCAAAGCACCTGTATCCTAGTCCAGTTAATATTTCTGTTTTTAGATGATTAGCAGAATAATTAGCCTGAGTCTGGTGAATAATCCTGCAACAAAAATTTCATAACGATTCAACTTTCTTAAAATAGTTTTGAAATAACCTAACAGCACTATCAATGTTTGAACATAATATTGCAAATTATATGAACCTTTTAAGGCAGGCCATATATTCAGGTATTTGTTGGAACTTCCTGTGTCCCAGGCACTGTGAATGTGACAGCCTCCCCTTGATGATATCTCAAACAGAACCTTTATTAATAATACTTTGTTAGTAAATACTATGTCTCCTTAAAGGCAGTAAAAATATACTTACAAACAGTATGCTAGCCTTAATTTTGTAGTGTATCATTAGCTAATTTGTCATTGCTGAAGAGAGATCTGGGTTCTATTGCTAAACATATAGACTAGTTCAAAATATGTATAGTGAATTGATTTTTACTTCATATTGCTCTATATGCAATTTCTGATTTTCTTTAAAAGTAGTAAAAGGGTACTTCTTTTAAAATACTACATTGACCTTAATGTTTTAGTGTTTTATAGTTTGTCACTACTGAAAAAGTCTAGAAAAAGTCTAGTTTTATTTTGTTATACTTAGAGCCTACTGTGTTTTGAACTTTGACATAAAGATACAGAATGGTGGTGTTATTAATTTATTAGGGAACTGTTAAAATGCATTTATTGGAATAGTAAACTTGCCAATAAAAATGTGATTATGAAGTATTTTAGTCTGAAACACTGTTGACGTCTCTAAGTTTCCCTACCTTCTCAAAATTCTCTGTTCCCTTGGCTTTTATTTAATGCTTTACTACTCTGGTTTTCTTCCTTCATCTTTATTCATCTCTCTCCTTAAAATAAAACTTTACCAGAGTGTTTTCTTCTTTCTGCCCCATAAGTGTATGTGATTCCCCAAAGTTTTATTCTTGATTTTCTTCAGTTGCCCTTATGACAACAGGACAGGAAGAGTAAAGAGCCAGACACCATACAGGAGACATGAGACTAAAGAGGGAAGCAGGAAGTAGAGGCTAGATCATAAAGTGCCTTATAAATTACATCAAGTAGTTTGAACTGAGTGTAGAGAGCAGCCCTTAGAGGATTTTAAAAAGGAGTATTTTTAAATATGGAGGTTTGTGTTTTATTATATTCCATTTTAATTATGAGAGTAATACTTGTGAAAATGCAAATGCTAGAGAAGTATAGGAGCTCTGGTAGTGTAGTGCCTAAGGCACTTAACTGCTAACCAGAAGGCTGGTGGTTCAAACCCACCAGCCACGTCTCGGAAGGAAGGTTGGGCAATCTATTTCCGTAGTGCTACCGCCCCGGAAACCCAAGGAGGGGTCACTATGAGTCGGGTCCGACTCAAGGGCACATAACAACAACAACAACAACCCCCATTCTCAGGCCTACATCCTAAGAACAAACACCATTGGTAGTTTTGTGACTATCCTGGCTTTTTTACTTTCTGGGAATATGCAATCATTCATATACAGAGATGCATATTATTTTTTTCTCTCTTTAAATATGAATGGAATGAAAATACATGTTTTGGAGATAGCTCTTTATCTGTAATATAGAGAATAGATTGGAAGGAGGCAAGGGTAGAAACAGGTGGACCAATTAAGTAGACTGTTTTAGCATACCATGTAAGAGATGATGGGGTCTTAGCTTGGGTTAGAGTGGTGGTAATGGATATGCTGAAAAGTAAATGATTTGGCATATATTTTAGAGATAGAAACAACAGGACTTGCTGATAGATTTACGGGGAGGATGGTGAGGGAGAGTAGACTCAAGGATGAATCTAAGGTTTTGACTTAGGCAACTGGTTAAATTCACTGTGATGGAGAAGACTGAAAGAGGAATAGATTTATGGGAAGAATGGGGAGTAGATGAGTTATATTTGGGTATACTAAGTTTAAAACCTGTAGTTCATCCAAGTGGCCATTTCCAATATATGAGTCAAAAAGGAGAGAAATCTGTACTGGAGATACATATTTGTGAATTATCAGTATCCAAATGATAAGTAAAGTATGTGTAGATTAGCTTACTCAGGGGAAGAGGACAAAAAGATAAGAGAAGGTGGCTAAACGTGGAATCCACAAGAACTCAAACATTTTAAGGGACAGAAAGAAGAATAGGAGCCTGTGAAGGAGATCTGCCTGAAAGGGCATAGGTATGATATCAGAGGCCAAGAGAAGAGAATTTTTTGAGAAATAGAGAGTAGTCAACAGTGTCATACTGGAGAAAGTAAGGCAAGGACTGAAAAGTCCACTGGATTTGATAATGGGGCTTTTGGTCACTTGATGAGAAGCAGATTTCTATCTCATGTGCCCCATTTCTAAATAGTCACTGAATCCTATCACTTCTTTTGTTATTGTCTTTCCCTTTCTCAGTAGCACTTCTTTCCATTTTTTTTTTTTTAGTACTAGACCGTTTACATAGTCTTCAAATTAATAGCAGTTTGAGCACCTACTCTCTCGTAGACTCTGTTGGAAATACAAAGACATGTAAGATATGATTCCTTTTCCAAGGAGGGGAAGTAAAGGGGAGAAGGGAAGTAGTTTGAGCACCTACTTCATGCCAGGCACTTTATGTATGATAATTAATTTAGTCCTCATAGCAATACCATGAGATCAATAGTGCACCCTCCTTTGTTTGATGGAAGAGGAAATACTCAGAGGTTAAGTTATCTGCCCAGTGTCACACAAAGAAGTAGAGCTGGGATTTGAACTAAGGTCTCTGATACCAATGCCCATACTTTAAAAAAAAAAAAAACAAACCTCTGCATTGCTGCTTATCTAGCTTATGAGAAGAGTTACGCACAAAATTGCACCAAAGAAAAGTTAGGTAGCAGTCATTTTAAGCAACAGCTTCAAGATGGTCATAGAAGAAGCACCACTATATGGTTGATTATGACATAAATTATATAGATAATAATTTCTATACTTTCAGAAATTTCTAGGCGAAGAATTTTCATTATTCCTCTTTGTTATTTAGTGCCTGGCAGAGAGTAGATGCTTAATAACTGTTTGAATGAATTCAGAGGGAGAGGTGACGGTAAGTGGGGGTGGCCAGGCAGGGATTTTAGAGGAGGTGGGATTTAAGCTGGATCTTAAAAGATGAATATAACTTTAAAAGAAAGATGGGGAGGGCTTTCTAGGCAGATGGCCATAGTAGGCAAAGTGTAGGGGGAGGGAAGCATAAGGCAAAGGTCGCAAACAAGCAGCCTGTGTGCTGGATAAGGCCTGTAGATGTGTTTTATTTGATCCATACAGTGTTTTAGAAAAATTTGGAATAAGTTACCAGTATTTAAAACATTCCATAAAAATACTGATTTCCCATTGCTATTGGAAATATTAAAGGTCTGGTAACCCTGGGCCTATATTCCTGCATGGCAAATGAGCTAGAGTGGAGTAACTGCTACCTGCCCCACTGTCCCCTTGAATGAACGTTTGTTTTCCATACGTGGCCAATATTGCTCATATACATTTACTGGCCTGGCCTCTATTATCAAGTTTGCGACCCCTGATGTAGAGTGTGTTGGGAGCTGGGGAGGTAGTGGGGGTTTGGGAGGACTGTGAATGAACCAAATTGGGCTGGAGTGAAAGGCTTTATTAAGGTGATTCCTTGGAGAATATAAAGGTAGATAAAAGCTAAATTGTGAAGGACCTTGAATGCCCCCTTATAAGCATGGAGGAGCCATTGAAAGTTTGTGGAATGGGGAGTGACATGTTCAAAGTAGTGTTAAGAGGATGAATCTAGCAGTAGCCTAGAGAGTAAAGTAGGTAAGGTTTTAGGTGGGGAGGTCTGTTATGGAGCTGTTTTAGTAATGTAGGCATGAGGGCTGTAATGTTGGTAATGAGATATTAAATAAGGGCTGGATGGAACTGAGGGATATTATAGAGGAATAGTCAGCTGAGTTTAGCAATAAAGTTAATGTAGATAGAGGAGTCAGAAATTACATTAAAATGGGAAAATGGTGAGATGAAATAAGAAATAAGAAAATCACTGAAATAAGAAAATCAGTAGAGGGGTACAGCTTGGTTATGTTTCGTGTTTGTTTTTGTTGTTTAATTTTTTTGTGGGTAAGGTAAGTGGGGGCAAGTGGGACAGGGGATATCTATTAAACGGTAAATATCTCTGTCTTACATGTTGAAATTTTAGCAATAGTAGAATTAATTGGAGATAGTTCGTGCTCTAAGTACTAAACTACTAAAAAGTAAAATGACTTACATGAGAGACAGTTCTATAGCTCAGGGTAGTTTAAGTGCCCACCTTGCCACTAAACCACACTACTAAGCTGAAAATCACCTTCTTGTTGTGGCTTTGAGCATTTCACTCCACTTTGGTCCTTCTGAATTCCATGGGTTAGGGCTTTGCTTATTTTGAATTTCACCTCACATGCTACAATTACTAGATTTGTCATATTTATCTTTCAGTTGATGTTGAACATTCTCATGTTCGGTTTTTGGGAAACCTGGTATTGAACCTATGGGACTGTGGTGGGTAAGTACCATTTACTTACTTGTCTGTGAAGCCAGAGGCAGTAATCATGGCATCTATATAATAATCAACATGGAGAATACACCTAGAGTAACTGTCATCTACAGTAGACACAATGGATTAAAATTACTTCAAATTCAATATTTGATTAAATAAACATCTGACTTTTTATGTAACTGTGAAAATACCCTCTGTATGTGTGTGACATGTTTAAGTGGCACTATCACAAACTCTATCTAGACATCTATAATATGGGGTAGCTTATCTCTCTTGCAGATGAAGAAATGAAGTTTCTTTTAAGTGGCACTATCACAAACTCTATCTAGACATCTATAATATGGGGTAGCTTATCTCTCTTGCAGATGAAGAAATGAAGTTTCTATCTCAGGCAGCCTTGACATTAGTACTGAGCTCTTAGCCATCATACCATACTGACTTGTTCTTAATTATTTCACTAATTATCTTCAAGCAGTCTAGCACTGTAGATTAGATCCTACACATATTCTCCAGGTGAGTCGCCTGCTGTTGGAAGAGTAGGAGACATGTTTTCTTATGAACAAATCATTCACTGAATATCCTATCACAAATACACACTCACTATCCCTGGTGTTCTAATGTAGCTCCATACCCTGTGATCATTCCCATCTCTATGCTGAGGCAACAGTATGTGGTACACAGTGGTTAGAGCCTAACGGCTGGAGTTAGATGTGGGTTTACATCCCAGTTCTTTTAGCTGTGTTATCTTGAGTAGATCACTTAAACTTTCTGAGCCACAATTTCTTCACCTATACAATAAGGATAGGAGCTCTCCTCGGAAGGAAGATGGGGCAATCTACTTCCGTAGGGATACTGCCTTGGAAACCCAAGGAGGGGTTGCTATGAATCAGGTCCGACTCCATGGCACATAACAACATAACAACAACAACAGTACCAACTCATAAGAGTGTTTTGCTGGTTAAGTAACATAATGCACACAAAAATGCATAGCAAATTACCTTCAAAATGGATATTATTGTTAGCTTAATGTTTCCCAGCTCTTAGTAGAGTCAGCTGTAGAGTAGGTGAATATTTGTTAAAAGAATACCAAAGTAGCCAAATGATATATAAGAAAATTACTTCAGTACTCCCAACAGATGGATCACTTAACACTCACCCTAGTAAATGTCCATACAAACCCTTTGTCATTATCATTGATTCCAATTTTGTGATCCCTGTCAAGAGACTGTGTGGTCCATGTTCCTTGTTTTTAGACAATAAGATATTATCTCCTTCTCTTTACAGATAAGGCTGCTGAGGTCTAGTGAGATCATGACTCTCCCAAGGCCACACAGCTAATTAATAGCAAAATGCAGGACTAGAAGCTAGGGTTAAGATTTTTTTCACTGTAAAATACTACTGTTTTCTGCTAGTGAGCTGATAATTGAGAACATCTTGAGTAACAGCACACAGCTTAAGGAGCAAAGAGTAACATTCTACTGAAGAGATATCATTAGAATCATTTTCTTATACTTTAGCTTATTTGGCTATCTAGTTATTAATTCTACAAATAGTCACTTAACACCTACTCTAGAAGGTTCTGTGCTAGAAGCTGGGAAACAGTGGGAATAGTAACAGACATGGTCCTTGCCCTCATAGAACTTGCTGTCTAGGGAGTGACTGACATTATTAAAAACTCACATAAACACGTTAATATTATGTAATAACTATGTTTGTGGTATTAAAAAGAAAAGGAATATATTGTCAAAAGTATCTATGGTGAGTGGATTGGACCAAGTTAGGGAAATCATGATGATGAAGTATGTATTGAAATGTAATCTAAAGGGACAAATAGGAGTTAATTAGATGAAGAGGTAGAGGAATAGCATCTCTGACACAGTGAACTGCATGTGTAAAGGCCCATGGGCCAATTGAGGAACATAGAAAATATCAGTGTGTTTGGAAAACATTGAGGAGGACAAAGGGTGGTGGAAGATATGGCTGAAGAGGTAAGAAGATAAAGCCTAGACAAATTTACCAATATCTGCCCTTTAAATTGAAGCCTTAAGATTATCTTTTGCATTGAGTAAGCTACCAAAAATACAGACTAAGCAGGAATGACTAAACTGAGGACTTGTTTACCATCTAGATTTTTTTTTTTCCTACAGGCAAGACACTTTCATGGAAAATTATTTCACTAGCCAGCGGGACAACATCTTCCGAAATGTGGAGGTTCTGATTTATGTCTTTGATGTAGAAAGCCGCGAACTGGAAAAGGACATGCACTATTACCAATCATGCTTGGAAGCCATTCTGCAGAACTCTCCAGATGCCAAAATCTTTTGCTTGGTGCACAAAATGGATCTGGTACAGGAGGATCAACGGGATTTGGTAAGAAACAGAATGGATGCTATACCAAATGGTTGACATGCTTTGCAAACTTCTTTTGTAGAAGTATAGGTTAATTTGTACTATTCTTTTTATAGGAAAAAAGCCTCAGCATAAGCGTTCAAAAAAATATTCTTTTGTTTGTTTTTTAATATTTTATTATATTTTCTGTGAAGGTTTACACAGTAGTTTAGGTTCCCATTCAACAATCTCTGTACAAATTATTCAGTGACATTCATTGTTTACTTCTTTACAACGTGTGGAACATTTTCACTATTTCAGTTCTGGTTGTTCTGTTTGTCGTTTGATTTAAAAAATACTCTTTAATACATTTTCCGTGGTAAAGAAAAGACAGGATTCATGTAGCAAATAATTTTGAGAATTAGGTAATGAAGCTGTCCATGTGATATCACCAAGCAGCCTTTATTTATTTATTTAAATACTAATAACTTTTTTATTGTAGTGAAAATAAACATGAAAAATGTGCCAGTTCAACAATTTCTTTTTAAAAAATAATATTGTGATTTTCGTGGGAGTTTACACAGCAAATTAGGTTTCCATTTAATTTCCACATAAATTAGTCAATGACTTTAGTTACATTTTTCACAATGCATCAACATTCTTTTTAACTGTGTTCTGGTTGTTCCATACCAGTACTTTAGTTCCCTGCCCTCTTCTCATTTTTGCTTTGGATTAAATGTTGACCTTTTAGATTCATACACATGGTCAATTCAGCAATTTGTACATGTGTAATTCAGTGACATTTATTACATTCTTCAAGTTTTCTGACCATTCTTACTGTCCTTTTCTCATAATAACTTTTTTTTTTCATATTGTGATTTGGGTGAAGATTTACAGAGCAAATCCACTTTCCACACAGCATACAGCAGTACACATATACTTTGTCTCATGTCATTGACCACAGTTTACCACAATACAACAGCTCCCCTTCCACTTCCTCCCCATAGTTACCTCTTCCCATTGTCCATCACTCCATACACTCCTGCCCCCTGAGCTGTCTCCCTGTGCATAAGCAACCCTTCTTTCTCCCATGATTATTCTCTCCAAGGAGTTTATCTACTTGAGGTAAATGTTTAACTC
The DNA here is from genome assembly GCF_000298275.1 of Orycteropus afer afer. Taxonomy (NCBI): domain Eukaryota; kingdom Metazoa; phylum Chordata; class Mammalia; order Tubulidentata; family Orycteropodidae; genus Orycteropus; species Orycteropus afer. The sequence continues at coordinate 239,111 of NW_006922596.1, forward strand.
ATATGCCTGT
>NW_006922596.1:265017-266923 GCF_000298275.1 Orycteropus afer afer
ATTGGACCAGTTTTGTGGATTTTTGTTTTCTTTATATTGAGGTGTAATCCATGCTCCAGACTATAATCTTTAATCTTCATCTGTAAGTGTTTCAAGTCATCCTCACTTTTATTAAGCAAAGTTGTATCATCTGCATATCACAGGTTGTTAATGAGTCTTCCTCCAATCCTCATGCCATGTTCTTCTTCATATAATCCAACTTCTCTGATTATTTGTTCTGCATACAAATTGAATAAGTATAGTGGAAGGATACAACCCTAACACACCCCTTTCCTGATTTTAAATCATGCAATATCCCCTTGTTCTGTTCAAACAACAGACTCCTGGTCTATGTAGACGTTCCTCGTGAGTATAGTCATGTGTTCTGGAATTCCCATTCTTCTCAATATTATCTATAATTGGTTATGATCCATACAATTGAATGCTTTAGCATAGTCAATAAAACATAAGTAAACATCATTCAGGTATTCTTTGCTTTCAACTAAGATCTATCTGACATCAGCAATGATATCCCTCATTTTACATCCTCTTCTGAATCCTGCTTGCATTTCTGGAAGTTCTCTGTGAATATACTGCTGCAACCATTTTGAATTACCTTCTGTAAGATTTTACTTACATGTGATTTTAATGATATTGTTTGATAATTCCCACATTCTGTGGGATCATCTTTCTTTGGAATGGGTACAAATATGAATCTCTTTCAGTCATTGGCCAGGTAACTGTCTTCCAGATCTCCTGGCATAGCTGAGTGAGTGCCTCCAGTGGGGCATCCATTTGTTGAAACATCTCAATGGGTATTCCATCAATTCCTGGAGGCTTGTTTTTCACCAATTCCTTCAGTGCAGCTTCAACTTCTTCCTTCATTACTATTGGGTCTTGACAATATGCCACCTCCTGAAATGGATGAAGATCAACCAGTTATTTTTGGTACAGTGACTCTGTGTATTCCTTCCATGTTCTTTTGATGTTTCCTGCATCATTCAATATTTTGCCCATATAATCTTTCAATATTGCAATTTGAGGCTTAATTTTTTTTCTTCGGTTCTTTTAGCTTGAGAAATGCCAAGTGTGTTCTTTCCTTTTGGTTTCCTAACTCCAGGTCTTTGCCTATTTCATTATATTATTTGGCTTTGTCTTCTCAAGATGCTCTTTGAAACCTTCTGTTCAGCTCTTTTATCTTGTCATTTCTTCCATTTGCTTTAGCTACTCTATGCTTAAAGGCAAGTTTCAGAGTCTCTTCTTACATCCATTTTGGTATTTTCCTTGTCTTTTTAATGAATTCTTGCTTTCCTGTCTTTTTAATGAATTCTTGCTTTCTTCATGGATGATATTCTTGATGTTATCCCACAATTCCCCTTGTTTTCATTCACTTGTGTTCAGTGCATCAAAACTATTCTTTAAGATGGTCTTTAAATTCAGGAGGGATATATTCAAGGTCATATTTTAGCTCTTTGAGAAGTGAATGGCCTCTTCCTTCTTCCAAGTCTGTGTTAGCCCGGAAGCTCCACTGAAACCTGTCCAGCATGGGTAACCCTGCTGACATTTTGCAACACCAGTGGCATAGCCTCCAGCCTCACAGCAACATGTAAGCTACCACAGGATGACAAACTGACAGACAAGTTCTTCTCCCTTAGTTGTTCCTTACTGCTCTGTGGCCACCTATCTCAGGCCCCTGCTGTAAAATAGAGCTGCCCTCAAGAAAAGCAGCCCAAAGCCCTACACCCACCTACATCAGGCCCAGCCTTAAAATAGAGCCAACCCCAAGTGAAAGCAGCCCTGAGCTAACATACATAGCTAACGATTGAAGACAACAACTTCAAAATATCTAGGAAACAACAGACAACCTCAAATAAAATAATAATAATAATAATAACAGGATGAGACAACAGAAACTAAAACCCAAGCT